>NC_141022.1:25442500-25610000 GCF_052040795.2 Danio rerio
AATATTGCAAAAACAAATTACTATCTACAAAATTTCAACTCAAATTTTCAGCTCTTGATTTTTTTCTTCTTTTTAAATTTGTATTTAATATTTTTCTGTAACATATAAATTTGGGTCTACTAGTTTTGGACCGTTATCGTCAGTTATTTTGTTAGAAAAGCTCCAGATTTGGCTTCGGTACTGACTGATCTAATGTTTATGCACAAATATAATATTGTATAGCTTCCTATTAAAAATATGAATTTAAAAGATAGATTTTTGGGGGAGTAATTTGACTGATTGAAGTATACATTGATCGATAATCAATAATTAATAGCCACTTATGAAATAATCACAGCACATTGTAGGCAATATAATTGTATTTATGATCAGAAAATCAATGATTATAAGTTGCATTTGAAAGTGCAAACACTGCAATCATAATCAAATCCAAACGTCATGGAAATTCTTGGGTAAAACTGCGTGGGAACCCAGTATATACTAATAATGCACTGCAATCATTAAAATTTAAAACACAGCTTCAGGCTTCAGACACAAGGCTCACTAACTGGCTTCAGCAAGATGATTCATTCATAAAGCTGTTATTATGGCTTAATCTAATTGGATATGTCTATTGTTTACCATAATGAGCTGCTCTCCTTTCAGATAAACGGGGCAGAGAAGAGAGCAGCCACAGACATGGCCAAGAAGCCCAAAACCCCCAAGAAGAAGAAGAAGAAAGACCCGAACGAGCCCCAGAAGCCCGTGTCAGCCTACGCCCTGTTCTTCAGAGACACACAGGCAGCCATTAAGGGACAAAACCCCAACGCCACGTTCGGGGAGGTTTCCAAAATAGTGGCTTCCATGTGGGACGGCCTGGGCGAAGAACAGAAACAGGTGATTTTCTTGTTTTAAAGTCCCCTTGAAAACAGTGAAAACTCACAATGAAGGTTTTGTTAGGTGTTAGTATCGGTATGCACCGTTTAAAGGGTTAGTTCACACAAAAATTACTCACCACCCATTTACTGACATGGTATTTGTTTTTCCAACTGTGACAGTAAATGGAGGCGTGATCAGTTTGGTTGCTGACATTCTTCTGAATTTATTTATTTCTGTTTAGCCAAACAAATACATTTATAAGGGTTTGCAATTGGGCTGCACAATATATAATTTTAGCATCGATATCGCAATGTGATCATCCGCAAAAGTCACATTACCACTATACACAATATTGAGTCTAGATTATAACTTATCATTCTGAAAGTGTTTGAGGCCTGTGACTGTTTGAGGATTTTAGAAGCAATCAGGCATAAGACATTGTATCGTTTGTAACTTTGACATTGGCAGTTAAAAGCTAATAATTTTATTGAATTGTTTATAAAACAAAGACAGTGAGGTATTATTTTATATTTGATTATTCAATTAGCATATATCTGAATACCGATCGACTCCTCTGAAAACATTGTTTATTTAATTACTATCTTTTCTTTATTGAATTTGTCTATGCTTGTGGATTGTTTCTTATATTGTGTGCAGATGCACTCCCCTACAGAATCATCCCAATCAATCTAAAATGATAAATTCTTCCCAAATAAGTATTCAACAAATCTAGTGAAATTATATTCCTCTCATCACTGAATAAAAAAAAATATAGCAATGTGAGATTTTTCCAACATCATGCAGCCCTATTTTGCAACAACCTACGGGTGAGTAAATGATACAGAATTCTTTTATTATGAACTACAGTATACATTTCACACTTTACTTTTTGTCATCATAATATTGACATTAAACGCTTCTACTGACATTTCAGAATTCACTTTGAATGTCTGTCATCTTTTTTTTATTTTTATTTTCATATAAATCATTACCCTAAAAATAAGCTACATTACTTTTTTTTGTAATATAGCCCATAATTTAAGTTAGTAAAACAACATTGAAGTTTATCACCACAGTGAAAATGCAGTTTTTGTGAAAGTTTGAAAGGCATGACTGAAGTAAAACTGTTTTTGCAATCAGAAAGTTACCTTTTGTCAGCAGAAAGTTGCTAGGCAACAGAGACGTGCATATTCGAATACACAGGAAAAAATTAAAGAAGCTGAAATTCATGCGCTCAATTTGAACATTATTGTCATTGAAATACTACATTTAAAAGCAAACGTACATTTAGGCCCAATCCCAATTTTATTTTCTTTCCCCTTCCCTTTGGTCCTTGAGTGTGAACGGGGAAGGGCTTCAAATGTTACCCCTAAGAAATGGGACAGCACTACAGCACCTGCACCCGTCATCATAAGTCATCCATTGCATTGTTTTTTGGGTATTTATCTTCTGGAAATCACAGAAGACAACAACATCCTGTATTCATAACTTTCTAATGTGGCAATTAGCTCATAACTGTGCTATGCATTTACACCGTGGCTTTTTCATCTATTTAACACACGAAAACAACATAAACATTATATCAGACACTGTAAAAATGTCATTCCCAGCCACTAGATTACACTGTCAGATGTGAAAGTATGGTTTTTTTTTTTATTTGTTTTTTTATGCATGACAGTAAAACTTGAACGCAGTGATGAATATATTAAAACATGTGCTTGTTTGTTGTCATAATTCATAATAATGACAAAAATACTAATATGTGCATCTCCTGACTTTCATGTGCATTGCTGTAGATGGTGTATTCTGGGGAATTTTTGTACCCCTTGGTTTTGAGTGTGGTCCTGATAAATCTCTGTTTCAAGGGCTATCTAGCCCTTCCCCTTAGCCCTACGCCTTTAATAAATAGAATTGGGACATCCCTACCCCTTCACATGAATGCGTAAAATGAGGGTTAGAGATAAGGGGAAGGGATAAGGGGTAGAATTGGGACTGGGCCTTAGAAAAGTCAGAATACTATAGTTATATGGGTTTTATTTTAACAATGTTATTAAATTTTCAATTTTAAAACAGTCAAAATGGCTGCCTTTGTAGATCTTGTTTTAACGATATCTGTAGGCTGCTGTGCTCCAAAACTGTACTATATTTGCATTCACATTATATATACATTTATTTTGACATCATCATGTACAGCTTCTTGTTAGATTTTCTGACTAATCTAATGCTCTTTAGTGTCTGAAGTATTCCAGCAAAGACAAATTGGAATGCTGATATCGTTCACTTATCAACATGCAAACACTTATTCACACCGAAACTTCACATAAATACTAAATAAAATAAAAAATGGTACTTGAAAAACTTGATCTAAGCTCGCAGATGTGTATTAATTCAACCCTAATAAAAGTGATGAGCTGTGCCATGAACAAAATTCTACTGGTTATTTTTTTAAAAGTGAAAGGAGCTACTTTATGTTTCAGTTGAAATAACACCACACATCAAACAAAGCTGTGCATTTCAAATCACTTTGTGCCGTCTTTAATAAATCTGCATAAGTTGCTTTATCGTGCTGTTTTATCTTGCGATAAACACTGAGGTAATGCAGCAGTGCTTCTATATACACAGCCCACGTGTTTTGTTTATTATCTAAGGTTTTATCTATAATATATTACCTAGTGTGTCCACATAACGATTTGTTGTGGCAGTAGATGTGGTGGCGCAGATGCTGGTCAGATCATTTGCTGATTTCCCCCTCTGCATTCATTGAATAACTGTATGTGCGCAGTGGTGTTGTGGTCTATCGCGAGCACGGATGTGCATGAAGGGGAAGTCTGAGGCAGGTGTGAAAAAATGTGTCAAAAGTATTTAATGGAAGATAACAAACAATGATTTTGTGAGGTCTGCTTGTCACTTCATCAAGTTTCGGTACATATTTAGCACGATATTTAACATAATGTTGAGTTTAGTGTCTGCAATCACCAAATGAGTGTTTACAGTAAAGTACAGTAACAGTTCTAAATACTAAGAAATCACTAGACTATCTAGTATAAAATAGATAGTTTGAGCTGAAATAAAATAAAAAATATACACACTAAGATTTTTAAAAACTAATATTCGACCTAAACCTAACTTTCTAACACTTCACTTGTCTCTTTTTTTCTTTTCTCTTTTTCTCTTTTTATGAACTATATATTTCACTCTGTATTTTTTCTATTTTTCTATTTTTTAGTGATATATTTGAACTACTTTTGTTAAAAATGTTTTAAAAAAATTTAAGTTGAAAAATTGTAGTAAAATTTGCTGGTGTAAAAATTTGGTGAATAAAAAGTGAGTACATTTTCATTTTTGGATGAACTATCCCTTTAAAGTTAGCTATTACTTTACTCACCTTAGGGCAACCAAAATGAAGGTTACTTTTTTAATGTTCAGTAGAAGAGTAAATAAGATTTTTAATCTGAAACTGAAAAAGGTTTCCTTTAATATCTTGAAAGACCTGAGGCTAAGTAAAGTAGCAGCACATTTAGTTTTTGAAATCCCTTTAACTTTTGTCTTATGGACAAAAAAGGCTTGTTAATTTAAATAAAATAAGCTCTAACAAAAAAAAATCCATTGTATAATACATTAAATATCATTACAATGAGAGTTCGTTTATTATCCTTGTTTAATATTCAACATATGTCGGCTAATTATCACACTGCAAAAAAATCCTGGTTGCTTTAAATTTTGAAGCTGAATCAAATTAACCTTATGAGTCCATTAAACTTCTATTATGTTAAACTGACTTAAAACAGCTTGCGTAACTTATACAATTAAGTTAGAACATGATTAAAGTAGTTTAGTAAGTTATAATGGTCTAAAAACATATGCTGTCATATCAAATTGATCATATAATTTTTTACAGTGCAGTTCATGTAAACAAATAATACACTAATACATTTTTAAATAAAATGCCGAATTTTATTCTGACATCAACTAATAAATGCTTTGGATTTTATGTTAACAAATTCAAGTTTATAGTCAAGCATTGTTTTTCCTTAGCTAAGATTTATTTCTATTTATTTTGACGGTGTTTTAAAAAAAGTTTAACTAAAATGAAGATGAATAAAATCTATATAGGGTCACACGTTATTTTGATGGTCCGTTTGTTGAATTTAAGTTACATTCTATCTACATGCCAACTAATTCTCTTTAAATTACAAGTAGACTGCTAGGTCAGGGTCAAGGTTAGTGTAAGTTGCAAAGTTTCTTAAAGTCAGTTAAATGTCTGCTGAAGGAGCATATCAACAGATATTAAACAGATCTACTAGATAATCGAATGGTCTACTAACATTCAAATAGACCATCAAAATAAAGCGTCACCTTATATAGAAATTGACATTTAAAATAAAACAACTACAATAGTTTCAGAAAAAACACTTAAATACCATCAACAATCAGTTTTTCTCTTCGTTTTTAAGATATATGTTAGTGTCAAGCATTTAAATAACAATTACTTCACATCTTTGTGCGTTACAACAAATGTGTTTTTCAAAGAGCAATATCGCACCCAACGTAATACAGTAAATAGCCTAGTAAATGTTTAAGACTGAAAGCAGTAGCGATCAAATGGATTAGCGCGTACTTAAACACCTCGACTCTTTTATCGGGTGTGTGAATTTGGAAGAGTGTTTGAAGAATGACATGACTAAAAGAGTCGCTTCTGATTTCAGAAAAAACACAACTGAAAGTACCCGTTTCTCTCAGCAAAGCCACCAGACAGCATCCTCAGTCATAAAAAAAGCTTAATAACTCTTTTTATTTTTTCCGCAGTTGCTGATTTGTGCTCTTTTTACTATGTAAAACACTCAGCCGCTGAAGCTGATGAAAACACTTAAAAGTACTTTGGCTCGGGAGAGGATGTTTGCCTGATAAAAGAACATCATGTCTCTCTGCTGTTTTTTTGTCTCTCTTTTGCTCTTGTCTTTTTAGTAGAGGTCTATCGGTCGAGGTAATAACAGCACAGATGTATTGATGGGCAAATAATTACACATATGCCCCAACTGAAAGGGGAAATATGGACAGTCCATAAAGGCAGAAGAACAAGCGATGGATAAAGTGGGCTGCACTCAAGCACCATTTCAGTGCTCCAACAACAATTACGCATTATGGCTCATAAATGGACTGCCATTAGATCCCATTTCTAAGAATAATTGTGCACAGGAACACGAAGAACAGCTTTGGCCTCTTAATATATTTTTTTGCTTTGTTTGTTTGTTTTATCCTGGCAGGTGTACAAGAAAAAAACAGAAACAGCAAAGAAGGAGTACCTCAAACAGCTGGCTGCGTACAGAGCAAGCCTCGTGTCTCAGGTGCGTCACTGACTTGAAAAAAAGTTTGTGAAGGGATATTTCAAGTTTAGAGAAGTTTTTTGTAATAAACAGACTCTTCTTATGCAAAAGAGTGGAAATATTATGAAGCAAGCATGAAAAATAAACGATAGAATGCAATGGAATATACAGTCGAAGTCAGAATTATTAGCCCCCCTGAAATATTAGCTCCCCCTGTTTATTTTTTCCCCTAATTTCTGTTTAACGGTAAGAAGATTTCTTCAACACATTTCTAAACATAATAGTTTTAATAACTCATTTCTAATAACAAATTCATTTTATCTTTGTCATGATGACAGTAAATAATATTTGACTTGATATTTTTTAAGACACTTCTATACAGCTTAGAGTGACATTAAAAGGGCTTAACTAGGTTAAATAGGTTAACTAGGCAGGTTAGGGTTATTAGGCAAGTTATTGTATTATGATGGTTTGTTCTGTATACAATCAAATATATATATATATATATATATATATATATATATATCTTAAAGGGGCTAATAATTTTGACCTTAAAATTTTTTTAAAAAATTAAAAACTTTTATTCTAGCCGAAATAAAACAAATAAGACTTTCTCCAGAAGAAAAAATCATAAAAACTGCTTTTATTTTAGCTGAAATAAAACAAATAAGACTTTCTCTTGAAGAAAAAAAAAATCCTTGCTCTGTTAAACATCATTTGGGAAATATTTAAAAAAAGTTTTTAAAAAAAAATCAAAGGGGGGCTAATACTTTGGACTTCAACTGTATATTGAATGGAATATAGATGTATATTCAATATTAAAACATGCATTTATATTTTATCATAAATGTTTTTATATACTTATTTTTTTACATAAATAAAAAATAAATATAAATAAATAAATATATATATATATATTTGTGTGGTTGTGTGTGTGTATTGTATATTTTCAATAGATGTAAACAGCATTCATAAAAACTAAATGATATTATTTAGCTATATCAAAAGAAAATGATACACATGGTCAAAAATATCTCATAATCAGCCATATCAAGTTTGCTCCTTTAAATTCAACTATTTTTCTTAAATGCCAATGAAAAGCCTCTTTAACCTTTATTTTAAATTCTCCAGAGCTATAATGACCCGGGTGATGTGAAGGCGTCCCAAGCCTCTCAGATGCTTGGGCCCAAGCCACCAGTGTTCTCCGGAGCAGGCCAGACTCATCCAGGTCTCTACATGGCTCCTCCCTACCACCAGCAGCCAGGACTCAGTTCCCATCTGCCCCCAATGCAGCCAGGCTTGTCCCGAGGTGGAGCATCCCGGCCTGGAGCGGTGAGCATGAGCAGCATGACTGGATCGTCTCCTCCACCACTGCAGATCAGCCCACCGTTACACCAGCACCTCAGTCTCCACCACCAGCAGCAGCAGCAGCAGATCGGCAGCCACACATTGGCCCTGCACTCGCCATCCATGGCCCAGGTCAGATATAACGCTCATCCTGATGCAATTCTGTCTTCATTTATTCAGGAGTACAGATGTTTGTGTACTAATCAAATGTTTGAGAGGAGTGTGTATTTAAGATAATAAAACGTAATACTTCTATTTAAGATTGCATTAAATTAATCAAAAATAATTTTTAAATATATTTATATGTATATGTAAAAAAAAGTGCGTCTTTTTAGAATATTCATTAAACTATTTATCAAAAAGGTAAAAAAGTATATAATAAATAAATAAATAAAGTGTTTGAGAAGAGTGTATTTAAAGCATTCTAAAAGTAATCAATAAATCTATTAAAGGGTGCATTAAATTAATTAAAAATTAAATTAAGTATTGCAAATCTTTTATATATGGCTTTCTTAGGAAATTCATTAAACTGAATACTTGGGAGAGTATTTAAGAACTGTAAAAAATATATATTAAAACCTCAGCTGAAGGGTGCTTTAAATGATCAAAAGTGGCATTAAATTAAAGTTTTTTAAAATATCCATCACATTATTTATAATAAATTGTTTAAAAGTGACATTAAAGATGTTTAATATGTTAGATTCATTGATTTAAAAAAAAAAAAAAGCTTTTCTTTGGAACATTGATTGAGCTATTCATCAAAAACAAAAAGTCCAAAAACAAACAGAAAAACACTTTTCTATATTTACTTGTTTATATTTATTTGTACTATTTTTAGTTTTTTCTTTTAGGTGAATATTTGATATTTCAATGTATGCTTTATGTAAACTTATAATGAACAATATTTGTACAGCGTTCATAAATTTTAGTTCAACGTGCTTTTTTATATTAATTATTGCACTGACTTGACATGAACTAACAATAAAAGATCTTATTTCCATTCATTCCATTCCATCCGTTTGATAAATACTTTAACTAGCATTAATAATAGCAACTTTATTGTAAAGGGTTATCAATTATTATTTTAGTTTAAAGAAAGAAAGAAAGAAAGAAAGAAAGAAAGAAAGATAGAAAAAAGAAAGTAATTACACAGACTTTAAAAAGTAAATGGGTGTTTTGATTGATTGATTAAGTAGTTGATTGAGTGGTTGATTGATTGATTGATTGATTGATTGATTGATTGATTGATTAATTGATTGATTACCATAGCGCCAAAATACATTTATTCATTCATTCATTTATTTTCGTGTCGGCTTAGTACCATTATTAATCCAGGGTCGCCACAGCGGAATGAACCGCCAACTTATCCAGCAAGTTTTTTACGCAGCAGATGCCCTTCCAGCCGCAACCCATCTCTGGGAAACATCCACACACACACTCTCATACACTACGGACAATTTAGCCAACCCAATTCACCTGTACCACATGTCTTTGGACTGTGGGGGAAACCGGAGCACCCGGAGGAAACCCACGCAAAGGCAGGGAGAACCAGCAAACTCCACACAGAAATGCCAACTGAGCCGAGGTTCGAACCAGCTACCCAGCGACCTTTTTGCTGTTAGGCGAACGTGCTACCCACTGCCTCGCCCAAAATACATTTAAGATAAATATGTTTGTTGGTGTGCATCGAAAGACTTGAATAAATTACTGTTTTCAAACAAAGTTCAAGTTATATTTATATTTATATAGAAATTAAAATGTAAACAATTCGTCCTTTCGGCAATTTGACCATTTAGTCAGTTCTAAATCAATAAAATCAAGTTGATTGTAATAAATTTTTTCTTTTAACATAAAATATTCTGGCAGCAAAATAGTTTGTGAGCTTTAGTTTACATTGAGTTTAATCCAGAGAGACACATTAGGTCAGGCCAATTTCACACAAGTATTGCTTATACTCTTATACTCATAACCCACCTTGTCTGATATTTCTCAAATCTATTCTATATATATATATATATATATATATATATATATATATATATATATATATATATATATATATATATATATATATATAGATGCATATATAAATACATATATGTGTGTATGAATGTGAGAGTAAAAGAAGTGCTGTTTATGCAGCAGATGTTGCACCGTTTCATTTTTCATCATTTCCGGCCCCTTCAGCCTATCTCTCGCGCCAGCGAATGAGGTCAAGAGAGGAACCATTAATATCTGCCAGCTTGTTTTATGTCCACACCGTGCAAAAAAAATCCCAGCATATCACACAGACAGATTTTCAATTTTCTCTCTGTAATAAACAGATGCATTAGGATTTGGATGTGACTTAAGGTTGCACCAAAAAAAAAAAAATCTCACATTGAGATTGATGAATACATCAGTGTGGAAGACAAAACGCCTCAGCTATCTGATGAAAACAGTTTTTCAGACTGGGCCGAAGGAAATGAAATTAGTTCTCTGCTAAAGTGTATAGGAGGAGAAAGCTGTTTTTTGAGGACGCAGACAACAAAAAAGCAAAGAAAGCAAATAAACCCGTTCACACACAAACCAAGAAAAAAAAATCTAATTAAAAGAGAAAACGACCTCTTTTGATATCACATCCACCATGTTTATTGCCTCTCCTGCTTCACCACGTGAGGAGGTAGAGGGAGTTTCAACTGCAGTGCCATGTTAAACACTCATCCTCATTATTAGCATCAGCGCTAATTAAACCCTCGTTCCTCTTATAAAGATCTCAAGCAGCGGCTGTTACAAAAAGGTTTGAAGCGTGAGTCTCCATACACTCACTAGCTATGTTTCCATCCAAAGATGCAAATTAAACTTATGTAAAAAAAAAAATTAATAGCACATAAAACATTATACACAAAGTCTAAAGTTAGCATCAATATTAGCATGGATAATGTAAGGCATAAACTGGCATCAAATATCAAAAAAGAAGAATTAGCCACAGTAGGAGAAGTCACGCTGGGCCTTTTTCTTATATAAAAAACTACTTGTGCCTCTGAAGGTGAAGACAAAACGCAATAAACAGCCATTTTTTTGAGCGCAGCCACTCAAGACTGTTGTGGGGGTAATAATACCAAACCACTTTGATAATGGAGCTAAGGGATTATAGAATAACCAAATCAGCATTTCAGATGTGGGCTGTCCACTGCTTTGTCCATTAATGGCGTCCCTTTTTGCCCATTTACATTATAAAATGTTATGCTAGGTCGCTGGTTTGAGTCTCAGCTGAGTCAATTGGCATTTCTGTGTGGAGTTTGCATGTTCTCCCCGTGTTGGCGTAGGCTCCCTCCGGGTGCTCTAAATTTCCCCTACAGTCGAAAGACATGCAGTATATGTGAACTGAATAAACTAAATTGGCCGTAGTGTATGAGTGTGTGTGTGAGCGTGTATGGATATTTCCTACTGGTTTGCAGGAACAGAATTTGCTGTGTAAAACATACGCTGGATAAGATTGATAAAGGGACTAAACCGAAGGACAATTAATGAATGAATGAAGGTTGGAAATATGTACTTTAGCCTACATTTTTGTGGAAAACACAAAAACGTACTTCAAAATATTGTACAGTTGACTGCATTTATAGATAAAATGATTGCTGTGGCATAGTATTATACCAACAATGTTTGTTCCTTTTCACACTAATGGTCTTTAAAGAGCCATAGTATTGACATTAATTATAATTTGTAATCAATTACAATCACCTCACTATTCTGTCTCCATGTGTGCAACTTTTCTGGAATGATCAGATCAGTAGCTCAGTTTGTACAGTGTTGTACAGAACGCTCAGGTTTAAGTTAAGCCGCCTTTTCACTGCACACGACATTTGGACATGACTGTCGGAATACGCCCCCTTGTGGCAGTCGCACAGTATTTTCAGTTCTGACGTGCCATGGGAGAGAAGCTGTTCTTGCAATGTCCAAAATAAAGGAGTGCAAAAGCAAGAGCCATTATTCTCTGTGCGTTCACAGTGGTTGAATGAATGAATGAATAAATATCGGAAACTCATAGACCGCTGAAAATATTGGAGGGAATGTGGAGACAACATTAAAAAGTTCTATTTTTATTACTATATTACTTACATTTATGAACAGAAGTGTTTTTGTTAGTTTGTTTTGTTTTGTTCCAGTTTGTCGTGTGCAGTGGAAAGGAGGCTTTAGGGCTAGGCCGATATCATATCGCAATACAATTTATGTTGATAACGATTATTAGCTTCTGGACATTTTTACTAAATATTGATTCTGAGAGCCAATCACACAGCAGAAATATGCAACAACAGGTGTCTACAATTGTGTTAATATTACAAGTGGTGCTCGCTGCAGAGCCATTTGAGGAGAGCTGAGCTCCAGCGAGGGGGAGCTTAAGCTTGAGCTCCACCTTTTTTGCACTTCTTCTACGCGTGATGTCACTGGGGGTAGGGTTAGGGGTGGGGTTGGTGTACGCATTAAAACAGCTTACAGGAGGAGGAGCGACAGCTCATGCTCCCCCTCGCTGGAGCTCAGCTCTCCTCAAATGGCTCTGCAGCGAGCACCCTCTCTAATATTAGAGATTCACTGAAATTTTGGTTGAAATTATCTGCCAAAAATAAGTCATGCTGCATCACTCAGTATTGTTTAGCGTGCTCGTTTCACTTTCCTGCTAGCTGTTCACTTTCGCACCAGCAGTATCTACCTTCATGGTTTGTATACTCTTTTAAAACTGGAAGCATTAACTACTTATATCAAACTATATGTTGTTATTGTGAAATATAGAAAATAATTATTAAGATTGCATTTTTGCCATATTGCCCAGCCCTAGTTTGAGTCCTGTAAAGCATTGTTTCACAATAGAAGTCAAATGAATGTAAAATAAAGGTAAAACCAGGTGATCTAAAAGGTCTCACCATCTAATCAATGTGTGCAAGATTGTGTCTCTGAAACATATAACGAAACACTTCCTAGGTAATGTAATTCAGATTCATAATGTAATCAGAGCCCTCTACTGGATTTGTCATCTAAAACGTGCAAATAAATGTAAATGGAGCAATGTAATTTATGCCTTGTGAAAATGTAGCCCGAGGCCCATTTTCCAGAGAACCTGGGTTGCTTTTTTTAATGTTTCTGCTGGAATTTATTCAGTAAATGTGTTTCCATTGTAGTTTATTCTTACTTTCACTTGCAGAATGTATGCACATCTTGGTATTTTCTTCAAGATTTTTTCATGCCATACTTGAAAATGTACTTAAAAATAGGTGTATGAAAAAATACTGAGAGACAGAGTATACCGCTAAATGAAAGTTCACCCAAAAAATTAAAATTCTGTTTCACCTTCGCTGGTTTTAAACCTTGGGTAGCATGACTGCTTTACAGCAAAAAAACTCGAGTCTCAGCTGGGTCAGTGTGGCATTTCTGTGTGGAGTTTGCTTGTTCTCCTCATGTTCACTTGGGTTTCCTCTGGGTGATCCGGTTTCCCCCACAGTCCAAAGACATGCAGTATAGGTGAATGAATAGGCTAAATTGGCAATAGTGAATGTGTGAGAGTGTGTATGGGTGTTTCCCAGTGTTGGGTTGCGGCTGGAAGGGCCTCCGCTGCGTAAAAAATTTGCTTGATAAGTTGGCGGTTCATTCCGCTGTGGCAACCCCTGATTAATCAAGTTATTAAGCCGAAAAGAAAATGAATGAATGAAGAAGATATTTTGAAAAACACTGGAAACCTGTAGCCATTGACTTCCATAGTATTTGTTCTTCCTACGGCCAATGGTTACAGGTTTTCAGCTTTCTTCAAACTATCTTCCTTTGTGTTCAACAGAGTTAAGAAACTCGTAAATGTTTGTAACCACTTGAGGATGGTACATTTTTAATTTTTGGGTGAACTATCTCTTTAAGAGTAACGTGTTGATCCACTTCATGTCTTAATAGGCCTGAGTTGTGCTGGAACTTCAGTGGGATTGAGATGAGGTTGTAATGAGGTCCTAATGAATAGCACCCTTGTGTCTGCGAGCTCTTTATGAGATGAGCATCAGCTGGAAGGCAGGACTGACTGCTGCTGGAGGGAAGGAGAGGGCGGAGAATCACATTGTCTTGGGGTAAACAGGGATTAGCTTCATAAAGAGAGATGAATCAGGTGGTCAGGAGAACAGGTGACATGCTATCCAGTGACAGCGGTTTGATCTTTTGCCGAGGGATCTGTTTGAATTACGTCGCCATGTATTGATGAGACCCGAAAAACATATTTCCAATTCAAACTGTTGCTGCAAAAAAAAAAAAAAAGAAGAAAGTTTGCCGTGCACATTTGAATATGAAAGAACCCATTGTTGTAAGTTTCTCTTCCTGTGCCTGCTGGGAATTCTGGGAAACGTTGTATTTAAAAGAGCAACTACTTGATTGAATTTCATGTGCTTCTTTTTTATCACTGCTCGGCAGGAAAATTAACTATTGCTGTGGATGATCATCGTTGTCGTCAGGCAAAAAAAAAAAAAAAAGTGTCTAATTTTCATGCAGATTATAGTGTGAATTTGTCTGAAGTCCAATTTTAGATTACCACAGGGCTCCTTGTATAGCTGTGTCAATCTCACGGAGGAGAGTACGAATGCTTAAACTTGGCTTTTCTCTCCTCCGTTTGGGGAGTTCTTAAGCCTGTTCCGCAGATCCTGCCTTTATGGGAGAGTTTTTAAATCCAAAGGGGAGTAATAATCCTCGTTCATTTTTGCATATTTGTGGAGAGCAAACAAAAACGCCGGTTCAACTTTTTCGGTGAGCCGAGGCGGGCTGGGGGGAGGGGGGCGGTGTTGGGATGGGGGGGTGTGGGGACACAAAGGGGCAGATGGAGCCTTTGTGATCGAATGAAGGAGAAGAATTTGAGGAACAATTCATGAATAGGTAGAATCTCTGGAGGGGGAAAAAAACGCAGCCACCTGCTGTCTTGCTCTTTCAGGCAGATTCTCTTGTGTACCACTGAGATTAACTTCCTTTTCACATGCAGTCTTTCTTAGGCTAAGAACAGAGAAGAAGTCTTCAAATTAGAATATCTGCTTGGTTTATTTTTCGTCTCTACCCCCACCAGCCTCGCCGAATGCAGTTCCTCATTAATGCTCATTTGAGGCTCCTTGCTTTACACTGTCATCGTGTCCACTTCAGATGGCGTAGGATGTTTGCTGAAATTAGACGGGACGAGTTGCTTTGTGCTTTGCTCTGGTTTCCTCATGAGGCGAATATGATTCAATAAATGAAATAAGAGGGACAGTTATCCAGACTGTAACCCGTCACAATGGGACACATCACCCAAATTTGAAAATCATATTCAAAGCGAGCTTTAATAATGACATTCTAACAGTCAGTATATCATAATAGCACTCTGAGGTTTGTTACAGGCTGTCGTAGACTAACTCATCGTTGTGAACTGTATGCCAAAGCTGGGTGGACTTCTCTGAATGTAAGAAGGCATATGCCCTATGTTCAAGTGAAATTTATCATTTGTTTGTTACCCGGGTTGAAACTGAAATGCCTTTAGTCATGCTGCCCCCCCTCGTCATGGAATACTCTTCAGTCTGAACTAAAAATGTCTGAGCTCATCCCAATTAAATCATTTCGCTCTATCCTTTATAACAAACAGCAACAGTCCATTTCTCAAGGTTTGTGTTTTTAACATGTTTTAATGTGGTAAAGCTGAATAACTAAACTGTATTTTTATATTATCTTTACTTTATTATTAATATTATTAATATCATTATTTTATTTATTTATTTTTTTTCATAAGTCTTGGCCAGGTCACTCTTGTAAATGAGATCTTGATCACAACGTTTTTTTTTTTTTTTACCTGGTTAAATAAAGAACGTCATCAATGACCAATGCGTACTGTATATAATAAATTATACATTTTACTGTTCAAAAGTGTTAAAAGCTTCTATTTCTGTGTAATCACTATCCAAAATATGTTTTTCTTAATACTTTAAACACTAAACATGCATTAAACTGATCAGAAATCATCGTTAAGACATGTATAAAAAATGTTTTAAGCAGCACAATGCAGCTAATCAGCATGTTCTAATGATTTCTAAATGATCATGTGACACTGAAGACTGAAGGAATGATTACCATAAGAAAGCATTAAAAATGTAATCATAAACGTCTCTAATGTTTGGAATGAATTTCTGTTTGCAACAAAATCTTGCTCTGAGGCTTCAGAACAGAAAAAAGCTCATCAAAAATATGAACATTCATTTCATATAGACAAAAATATGAACACAGCATAGAAGAACTCAAATAAATGCCTGAATTTAACTTTTTGCTATTTCTTGAATATTGTGCTGAAATAATTTAGTCTGGCACAAACATATTATATAACAATTCCATTTAGCTTCTCTCACCTCTGTGGCTCTGCAAGATCTAATATGTGATCTGCTATTGTGTTCTCCTTCTCAGGGTTTCCCCCTTCAGGCAGAGTATCAGAGCATGGTAAATGTCACATCCTCCGCCGGACCTGGTCTCTCCCCCTCAATGGACTACCGCACCGGCTGCAGGAATGGACCGACCCAGGGCCTGGAATGGTCCCCTGACTACTGCGGCAACGGGTGAGCAGACAGGTCAATCTTTGGTCCAATCCCAAATGGCAGTCCAACCCCTTGCAGTCAATGTACAATGGCCCATGTTCATTCAATTCACAAGACCATAGGGTGTCCCATTCATCTGGTTTTGTCTTCAAAGAGTGCACGCGTACGGGCCCTGTTTGGGACCGCTTGTATCGTCAATGCTCAATACTTGTAAACAGCAGTCTAAGAAGCATTTCTACAAAAAACAAAACAAAAAAAATAGTAGCTTAGCTACATATTAAGTAGCTTTACAGTGGCTCAGCTACTTAGCGTACACTACATAGCGACTACTATTTTTAGTCGTTGAGGTGCAGTGACCCCGGCTAGGGGTTTGCGTCTTTAATAAACTGACAGTTCGCTTTCATTAAAAAATAAGAATAATTAATTAATCCATTTAAAACAGTCCCTTAAAAGTGATGTTGCATCTTCAGTTTTGCACTCAGGCATGCTTTGCATTTACACTACAAGTGTAGTGCGCCAAAGCCCAACCGAACTACACTTTGGCACACCTCTTTTAACCAGGCCAGGGCTGGCCAACTGAACCGTGCCTGGTCCCGATTCGGAGCTCTCACATTTGTCAAGTGAACCGAGAAACGTGCCTGGGCATGGTTTGGATAGCATAGTGTGAATGCACCCTTAGTATACAATGTAACTTCCTGTAGCTAGCTACTTTTTTCTGTCAAGTAGCTTGACATCAGCTATATTTAATTTCATGAAACTGCAATGGTCTGAAGCAGCACATTATTGACTTTATACAAGATCACAATATAACAATATAACTATCTGCTTGTTAAATCACACATTTCATGGTTATTACATTTATTTATTTAGTAGCAACAGTTCAAATGTTCAGTCCATTCTAGTCAGAGCTTAATTTGTGAATTGCAAGTTCCTGGAACAGATCGGGGTAAAGGATAAAGAGGGGTGACGAAGGATGAAAGTGAAGAGCGGGGGGTTGTCGCAGATGAAAGTGAAGAGGGTTGGGAAGTTGTGGAAGAAAGTGAAAGTGAACAGCGGACAGAGAAGGAAGGCGATTGAGGAGGGGGATCGGTAAAAATTAGGTGCCGGATCCGATTTCAGGGGTGCCAGATCCGGCTTGTTCCGGCACAAATTAAGCCCTAATTCTGATAGTTGGCAGTCAGCCTTGTAACTTGTGACGTTACAATAGAATTTCTTAAAAAAATGGAGCCATATGTCACTTTGTTTTTTAGAAAATGCTGCATTGTGCTTAATCTAAGTTCATTATGTTGTTATTGTAGTGCTACAATTGTTGTAGACTTTTTTTTTTTGTAGAAAATTGTATAATAAAACATTAAGCTTTGACTTTTTAATTATGCACTGTTTTAAGTAGCAAATATTTTACTTAAAATTAACATTTATTGATGCTTTTGTAATAGACGGCTTAAAAAGTAGCTTAAGTGTAACTAGCTTACAGTGCAACTTGCACTTTACAGTGCAATTACAGTGTGACTTTATAGAAGTGGACTGTAGTTTGCTCTTAGCTTATCTACTTTTCCTGATAAGTAGTTTGTAGATTATCAAGCTTGTTTTAGAGTAGCTTTCCTAAAGCCTAATTCACACTACGAGCAACTTGCAGCGGCAAAAAGACAAGCCATCATTCATTTCATTGGAAAGTGAGCGACTTCCGACGACCTCCGTCTATGCGAGCATCAGCAACCATTGGCGACTGTTGGCCACCAGGTGGGCGTGTCGAGCAATGCGATAAAGTTAAGAATTTTTCAACTTTATGCAAATGAAGACCGACTTTCTTGAGTGACACACAATAGAAGCACCAGTAGAGCTCATGTGATCCTCTCTCAGCTTGCTCAGAGACCGTTGTATTCTCTGTGCTGTAGACCTACACAGACCTGCTTTTGCAGCAGGTCACCACTCAGAGCGACATGCAGCTACAAAGTCACTGCTAGTGTGAATGATGCTGGTGCCATTTGGGATTGGGCCGCATTCGTTAATGCCAATTTCTGCCACCGCCATTTTGACTTACTTCTATTTCTCTCCCCAACAGGTCTCTGCAGAGGGATAAAGCCCTGTACCTGACCTGATCCACATGTTCAACCTCACGCTCCTTCACGCTCACAGGACCAAGGCAGTTCCTCATCCCAGTACAGCTATTCAGGGCCTGAGAGTTCAGGCCTTCTTTTAGACTAGACTCAATCCACGCATCAGCTATACAACATTTGAATGTTTTCTTTCTCATGGCTCACTTTAGTGCACCCTATCGTGGTGGCTTTGGAATTTGTATCTCCTTCTAGCTTCTGACATTCAGACATTTTGGATCTTTAAAATAGAGTTTAAATCATCGAAAGCATGAACATGTAAATTATATGCTAAAAATTTGTTTAAATGCAATCACCTCTCTAATGATATTGACTTTTTAACACCCTCCTATTGTTCCGCGTCCTCGTTGCGTACCTAATAAGAGGCCGTGTATGGAAACCCCCTGTAGACGTGCGTTTTATTGGAGATTGCTTATGGTTTTTAAGACATTGCGTAGGTCAATTTGCAGGAAGGTTGTGTTAATCCATCGGTTTCTAAGCACTTACCGCTGCGTGTCGGAGACTCCAAGCTCTCACTGACAAGCGGCGGAACGAAAACCAAAACAGAAGTTCTTTTTTTGTGTGTGTGTACAAAGAGGAAAAAAAAAATCGCAATGTGAAAAAAAGCCACAAATAAAGAATGCAAATGATATGACTCCTGCGTCTCGCTCCGCTCCTCCTTTACGCCCTTTCTCGTCGTATCATTCTTCCTCTCTGTAATGATCTTTTCTAGTCAACTGCCTTAGAAACAGAGTTCTGTTGTAAGTATAAAAACAGGAACGTTATGAACGGCCGGATGGGCTGTTTCCCACAGCCCTCGTTTCAAGCTGTAAATAGAATCTGTGTTACTCCTAGAGTATAAGAATTCAGCTTCTTCTTCTTCTTTTTTTTTTCTAGTAACAATGTGATTTTGAATTGGACCACACCAGTTCGTTTAAAACTCGAAAAGGGATAATTAGCCAAGAGGGGTCATTTCTTGGCAAGTCGCTGTTGATTAGACCGACAAAAGAGACTAAAGACGTATTCTTTCCCCAAGTTTAAGGTTGATGGCATCAACCAGCGAGGTAGCATGAAATGATCTGTTAGGGAAAGTGCTAAAGAAAAGTTTATTTTGTATTACGCAAAATACTTCTTTTGTATCACTTCTGGCATATTGATTAATGTCATCCAAACTATGTGTAAGAAACTGTCAGATGCTTATATGGTGTTAATTAGAAGAAACAGTGGCAGATTGGAGAGTTGCTGTATAACCCTGGCATATGGCTGATCATTTACTATTCCTCTACACTGTGTCTATATGAGATCTTTTTATGGTACTTGTTTGCGCCTATTTATGAAGGAAAAAAAAATAACTGTAGGTGTTTTTTGAGTAATTATGTTAGAGTTCCAGGGATGTTTTTCTGTTCATTTGTTTTGACAGAATTGATCCAGGCAACAATGTGAATAATTCTTATTTAGTTTTTATTGTGTTTGAAAATAAATAAAGGCAAACCTGCATTTTTTGTGCAGTAATTAATCAGCGAGTGTCACGAGTGTTTTATTACCAGGAATTCAGGGCTAAATATTTGTATTCAGTGTTTTCTGAAACATTTATAACCTCGTAATTCCACTGGCAGAGAAAGGTCAGTCTTAAGTTTATGTATAATGAACGCTAATTCTCTTCCTCGCTCATATCTCATAACTGGGTCACAGGGCTGTTGATACAGAGTGTAATAATAACAATTCATTTTCCAACCATGAACACAGCGTAAATAAACCTCGCAATGTCAAAAAGCACATTCCTGCCTCACCATACGGCTTTTCTAGACTAATTCACATAAGCATTTTCACATTAAACTCACTCTAAATGGTTTCTTGGTGTCATTTAAGTCACTTCATACCTTTAATAGTTTACTTCATACAACTGAATATTGTCTTTAAAACTACAGTAGTAGGGTAGCATTAGGTTACTATTTTAAATGTGCAAATAAAACCTAGAAATCCTAACAAATAACAAAATATGTTTAATATACAGCTATATAAAAATAAGAAGCCTTAAAACCAGCCTAGGCTGGTTGACTGGTTTTAGTTGGCCAACCAGCCTGGTTTTAGAGGGTTTTTGGCCATTTCCAAGCTTCCTTTTTAAACTGAGGTACTCGAAACTGGCCACATCAATGAGGCTTTTGGAATGAAGAAATTAAAAAAAAATACAACTGAATGAGCAGGGAAGTTGCTTGATGAGAAAGGCACATCGCTATGCTCTAAACCCTTCAGATGGACCTCATAGGGATGAGCCAATATGAAGGTAACTGGGTAAATCAGTCTCTACTAGAATGCATGTTTCCTGCGGTCTTGTAATTGAGGAACAGCCAATGAATATATGCGTTGCATTTCAAACAGGACATATCGCCCTCCGAAAGCACTTCTATACATACAAACACTTGGTTTGAAATGACACTTCAATATGGCTGTCATTTTTGGCCATTTCTAAGCTGATTTTCAGCCATTTCCAGCCTGGTCTTAGCTGATCAGGCTGGGAGATGACCAGCTAAAACCAGCTTGACCAGCCTAGACAGCCTGGAAGCCCAGCCCAAACCAGGCTGGTTTAGCTGGTTTTAGCTGGGCATTTTCCAGCCTGACCAGGCTGGAAACGGCTGGAAACCAGCCTGGAACTGGCCAAAACTCTTCTAAAACCAGGCTAATCGACCAGCTAAAACCAGCCAATGAGTTTATGGTTTAAGCTGTTGTTTTCCAGCAGGGATTTGAAAATTCAAAAGAAAAGAGTAAAGAAAATGAATAATTGGTAGAATATAAAATGACAACATTTGTTAGTCTGAACAACTGTCAGTTTCTGTGACAGAAAGGATCTAAATGACAATATTTTCATCAGACATTTCTAGAATTTTCAAGTGATCTCCTAATTGTTCCATAACTGCATGGGGTTAAGAAAAGGTTTGGCTCATGTTATTTGCACTTAGTTATGCATAATTTGTTATTAATACAGTAGTAAGTACTACAGTGAGTAGACAAAACAAGAACACTAAAGTAAAAGTTGCTTCACACTTAAATACTAGCATGCTACATACTAAACTCGAGTAATGCAATAGCCTACTTGTCCTAACAAAATTATTTAATCACTGTTTTTTATTGTTGACCATTAAATTGAATTGACTGAACGTAGAAGGTTAATTATTAAACCTTGGGAATCTGCAATCATCAATTTTTGCAAATCAAAAAACAACTGTACAGTTGTTACTGAATTGTCAAGGTAAAGCAAGGCCAAAGTTAATCTTCCTTTTGACCCTAACCACTAATTGAGCAATGTCCAGCATAGAGACTTTTTATAGGGGTGTCACTAAAAGCTAAAGATAGATCTCAGTAATTGTCTGTATGTATTCAAGCTAGCTGGCTGTTTTTGGAAAAACTCGTTACATTCGTTGTAATGGAGTTCATTTTTAGTGATGGCAAAATATTGCCATCTCGTGGCCAAACGCAGAACAACATCAAAGATTGGCGAGATTATAAAGAGTTCCACAGGTCTGTGTAACAAATAATACTCATATCTGTTTTTCCACCGTTAAATGGAGATTTGTGCTCTAGGTAAAACAGTTTTGCTGACAGGAAAATGGTCGTTATGAGCGACAAAGTGATTTTGTGTTGTGACTAGGAAGGGCTAGCAGATGGAGCAATAGGTGACTAATGTAACCCTGCCTGATCCTTATCACTTCATCCAAAACAAAGAGAGAGAACAGCCGAAACAAGCCCTTTTCTGCATAGACAGCATACGAAACACTCCTACACACAAACTCATTTCATTTTAAATCACAATCAGTTCTCACCAAATGTATAATAGTTAGGCTTCTGTACTCGTGAAATGTATCCTGGACAACACAAAAATGTTGCCATAAACTGTTAAGAGATTATGATCAATGTTGACTTGTGCTTCCCAGGCTCTTTGTGTAAATAAACATGTTAAAACAATAAGCCAAACCTGGCAAGCTTGCAGTGGGTGATTTAACCACTATTTACTGTGTAATAAAAAGAAGGGGGTGGGAGCGGGGTTAAAATATTATTTTTTTTCTCTTAATAAGTCTGCAAATGTTTGTTTAAAAATACAGCAAAGAGTGTTATTGTGAAGTATTATTACAGTTTAAAAGTTTATTTAAATATATTTAATACAAATTAATTTAAGAAAAAGATACACAAGAAACAGTCTCAGGTTTCCCCCAAGCTCTCAATTTCCAAAAACACAACAGTTCTCTCTTTATATGAAAATAAAACAAATGCTCTTTTTTTAACAATATTTAGCTAAAATAAAAAATGTTTAAATTAAAATCAAATTAAATTCACATTTTGGTCCCTTAAATTTAAATTTTGTGTCTGGGGAAACCCTAATAGCAGATAGATGATTTGAGTAATCTTTGTCATTTTTATCGTAAGACGTGCCAAAACCATGATTTCAACTAATTGTAGTGCTTTAGGGTAAAACCTAATTAAATTCATGAATGGCATATTAATGTTTGAAAGCAATGTTAGTAGAATTGCTTGGGATTTCAGGGAATTGGTAATAATAATAATAATAATAATAATAATAATAATAATAATAATAATAACAACAACAACAACAACAACAACAACAACAACAACAACAACAATATTAGCAAATAAAATATACCAACATAAAATGCAATCAATCAAACAGTATAAATACAATAATATGTATAATAAATATAAAATAACATAATTTCAATCATCTTCCCCTTGTTAAAACCATTTGTCCATTTATTTACTTCTAAAATTGTTATCAAATTAATGTTGTGTCCTACATTTTCCTCGGTTCACGAAAGTTTACTGTTATTGAAGAAACCAATTTGAGCTCACCCACTTTGAATAGAGACACCACAGAGCTTGCAGTGATGTTAGGTAATTTATTAAACATATAAACAGTTTAATACACAAGAAGCATTACTTATTATCAGTATTATTATACATTGCTGTAGCTACTGATTAATATTTTCTAGTGAACTGTGATTTTGTGATTTCTGAGGCGTCTAAAGATTATAGTTTACATTTCATGTGTTCATACACAAATTCCTTTGTGATGGGGCACCTCACATTGCCCTTACCTTCTTGTATGGTCATGGCCAGGCAAGCCGCGTCTTTTCGTAGCTGGAATTAACAGCAGGTGTAGGCGTGGCGTTTAGCGAGCTGTTTGAGCAAGCCATTTGAGCAAGCAAGTAATCTGCCACTATGAGCGGATCTGGGACCCTGGGTCGTTGGACCAATCTCCCTGTAGGGAGACCCTGCAGTGTCCTTTGCATTGCCACCTTGTCCGGCTTGGGGAGCCGATCATTGCCATCCATCCAGGCTGTGATGATGCTGTCAATCAACGTACCACCACTTCTTGCCCCCCCTCACCCTATTGCCTAATTCCTCCCGGAGACAGTTCTGAAGGCCTCCTTCAGTCAAATTAGAATGGGAAGAGAAAATTGGCGGGTTTGCTGGGGGTTTGGAAGGTTTTCTAGGCATTCTTGTTTGTCTGGGACGTTTCAGCAGAGGCTGAAGTGTTCGATTGCCATGTAGGCTGCAACCGGCATCGCGACCCTTGACCCCAAGATCGCGGAGAGACCTTGCTCTAATGCAAAGGACTCAACCTCGAGGCCCCCATGGCACCTTGAGCTGTGTGACGTGCTATCCAGTATGAATTTTCTTTATTTGTACTTGTCTTGGTTTTCAAATAGTTTGGAGAATCACCTACTCTGAGGGTAATAAGGTATATGCCGAAGCATGCTAATAGGACTTTTAATTTGCCAGTATCCTGGGTTAAGCGCTTCCGGCGAACTGTATGCCAATGCAAAAACCGGCGCGTTTAAGGGCTGTTTTCTTTAAAAAATCAGCGATCTCCACTAGCTGAGTGATATCCGATATGAAGTGGGTCTTAGATTGTACAAGAAGCACTGCATTAAATTACATTTTCCCCCGCCATGTCTTTATAATATGAGCATTTATTTTACCCCAGAATATTCAATGGAGCTTCTGAGTTAGCCTGCCGATTCTGACGGTCGCGTGCGAGTAAACGGCTTTTTGTATTGTTTTACGCTTGAGCAACTAAATTAATGCCAAAGTTTATTTAAACCGAATGTATTTAAATTACATTACAACATCAATGCTGTAAAAGGAATCGTATAAAATGGAAAAAACTCACAATAATAGGTCACCGGAAGTTTATCAGTATGGGAAAAACACTAGCTCAGCATATACCCTATTGTCCAATCGCATCACCCAAATTTGTGTACTTGTCAATACCTGAGAGCCATTGTTGGTATACCCCACAGTCTCTGGCTTGTGAGTCATGGGTGAGGTGTTGGAACTTTCCATTGCTAGGTGTCAATTGTGGTATCTATCGTTACTCCCGCCGTTTACCTGCGCTTTGTTGAATTTCTTCACTTTGACATTCAGAGCACTGGGCAGAAATTAAATCGCATCAACACCCACCAAAGGCCTTTTCGATGCTTTGTTTTAATGAAACAGTTGGATTCCTCCTGGTTCTAAGCCGGCTGCTATCCAAGGCACTCGCATCCAGGAGAGCTGAGCTCACGTGCAAAGGGCTATAGCTACGGAGGTGTACGTGCACCTCGAATGACGCAGAAGAGAGGGTGGGGGTGGTGGGGAGTGGAGGGGATGCGCTCCCCTTGTCGCGACTTGGGCCCAAGCCTGCTTCACTTATCAGCCCAACCAGCCCAGTGCTTAGAGCCAATCCTTTTCCTGATCTGACTTGCCAACTTTACTTACCCCTCTTGTTCCAACATGCCAGAGGCTGTTCACCTTGAAGACCTGCTGCAGAAATGAGTACGGCCCGGCGCAAGACACCTTGACCCCTGGGTTTTTAAGGGCCAACAAGAGCTCACCAGAAGCTACCAGAAGGGTGGTGCGGGCCCCTCTCTCGGGGCGAATTCATTCCAGGGCACCCTGCCCTTCACAAAGAAAAGAGGACTCTATCCTGGCCCACCCGCCGGCATCTCTGTGTTCGTTTTCCCTTCACCATTTCGGCCTTCAAAGCTCTTTTTTGAAAATCTGCTACTACCCAAGATCTGCACCTACGACGACTCCACTCGGGCCCGCACCCTGGGTTTCGACCCCATCATAGTGGTCCTCCTGTTTGAACTCGTCATTACCCTTTCCCCCAGAGAAGGACTCATTCTGCTATCGCAGACCGGGTATGGGTCTGACACTCCAGTGCCATCCATTTTCAGGGCTAGTTGATTCGGCCAACACCTTTTATTGTGTCTAATAAATGTCATCGTTTGTCACCTTAACCTCGCTTTCAGTTCATCCTGCAGCACCGGTTCTGCTTACCAAAAATAGCCCACTGGGTGCCTCACGTTCCATGCCTGGCTTTTTACCCATTTAACGATTGCGGCCGATCAGAAAAATAATTTTTTTGGTTTATTCCACAAATGATACATCATCAACCTCTTATACCCAGTAAAAGACAGTAGGGTCAGTGTTTAATATGATTTTAAGGTATTTACGACACAAAGAAATGGTCAGAAATGGACACGCAGAGACCTAAACTTCCATAAGCTCCTTGCTTAAGACTCATTCTTGTAATGTAAACCCTTATTCTCTCTTTATGTGTAATCAGGTGCTTTGCAACAAGTCTTTTGCTCATGTATTAATATTATGATCTAATGCTTCTGCAATCAATGTTTAACGCTACCACAGCTAAACAAGATCATAGATGGTTCATGTTTGATGTCCCTGCAAAGCTAATTTGGTGTACTGAATGATTGTTTACATGTTATGTTAATACGCATGCAACATATTAACATTTTAAAAAACTTGAACATTTCTTATATTTCTAATGTTTCTTATGTTTCTAAGCAAAAGCAATAGTTTACACAGAAAACGCCTATACAAATCACCAGGCTTCATAACTTCTCATTGGTCAACTAAGCTCCGGAGGGTGGGTACAAAACCACCCTTATAAAGCTGTTGACTAAGGCCACGCCCCAGGAGAGAGCAGAATCCAGGGAACCCCAGAGAACACCCAGAGGAAAAAGAGTTGTTCCGTTCCACCTCAGGACAGCTTTTTTCGGGTCCAGTGAAGAGACATGGACTCTGGCAAAAATGGGTTGACCACACATCTCCGATAACTTTCTTTTCTTTCCTTCGAGAGTCTGCTCAAGTTTAGCGTGCTGTAAAACCAAAAGTCAGTTTTGCCGCCTCAACTGAAAATCCAAACTCCACCCCATTCAAGCCTTGCGAGGACAGAAAACTGACCACCAGCTAACCACATGCTTAACAGAGAGAGTTCTTCACATTACAAAAGAAACGTTAGTAACACCTCCAGATTACCACAGAACTCGTGTAAACTAAATCTGACCCTATGGAGACCATAGAAGGGCTTAATTTATTATTTTTGGTTTGGGCTTACAACATTCGAGAATTTTGCATCATTACACTCTCTCAAATTCTTATTTCTCTTCCTTTGCTCTTCTCAACATCATGTACAGATGTTACTACTTCAATGTGTTCCTTGTGCCGCCATTCATACCGCAGCGACGGCGGTACTTGATGCTCCAGCAGCATTTGATCGCTGGGTGGCACTTTAACCACAGATATTCAGCTTTGCCTTTTCACAATGCTAAACAGACTGTTCTGTAGGCGTAGCTTACTGTATGTGATGTGATGTGTTCAATTAAAATATAATTTTAATTTAGTTTTTCTGGTAATAGACATGCTCTTACACTATACTATGCTGCAGAAAAGATACATGAGAAGTCAAAAAGCAAATATAAGAATTAAGTTATTAGCCTTCAGTGCCCGATTAAATTGCGTTGGGGTGAAAATAATGTTTTGATTTCTTTGACTATCATGGCAATGTTATTATCTCAAATCTTAAAAGTGCGCATATGAAAAACAGCAAAATAATATAGATTATTCTGCCGGTAGAGCACATCACCTCACAGTTGTGAACTTGCGATCACCTCAACTTACATTTAAAATTTGTTTACCTGGTTTATTGTAAACTTTTTAAGTGCAAAGAGGATTCGTTTTGGAAAATAGAATTGAAGAAATGAAAGACAACTAAGGTGAAAGCAAAAACATTCAGTACAAATAAGTATTCTTAAATAAATAAATTAATTAATTAATAAATAAATAAATAAAGCAGTCTTTTAGTCTAAATATAGAGAGATGTAGTTTGCTATTTTGATAGGACTAAGACAAGATATTTTCATTTATGTTTTTAATTTACGTTTTTATTTACATTTTCGTTGTTGATTATATTTTACTATCTAATTTTATGTTTCAATTATAGTACATAATAATAAACGAATAATGAAAATATATGAATAATGAAAATAGGACATAAATTAAGTCTGGCAGGTTTATTTTTAATAATTTAGTGAAGCATGTTTCCCAAAACCCCTAGTTTCTCTGTCGCAGATCCATCATTTGAATCACGTTATAAGTAAAACGCACATAATGATAAAGCACACAATCATCACGAGGGCAATTAAATAAAGACAACCTAAACATATTTTTAATTGTTTATTTATGTAATGTGAGTTTTTATAACTTTGTTCTTTAAATTATTTCAATATAACTTAGGCTATTCTATCGTGATGACACCATAAAAGGACTTCAATGCATTGATATAGGTAATAGGGATACAATGAAAAGCCGATTTCACTATTGACCCTGTTTTTATTCATTGACGGCTTCCCAACGCCGCAATTCTGTTGCGCGAAAAAAAGCTGCTGCAAATAAGCAAATTTATGACAATACACATTTAATAGTTTCATGAAAGTAGTTGCTGGTGTGCTTCATCTGCGTGATACTGATTTGACATTCTTCCGCTAAACTTGCTCTGTGTTGAGGTGTGAATGGCTGTGCTCTTTGCTATTAAGGCTAAGGCCCCGTTTACACTAGTACGTTTTAGTTTTAAAACGGCGTTTTAGAATGAAAACGATCCGCGTCCACACTCGCGTTTTACCCAGCGTTTCTGAACTGCTCTCCGTCCACACCAAAACGCTGAAAACGCACATCACGTGACCACACAGACGCTCTCGGGCAAGCGCTGCAGCCCATGTACCCAGATGAGAGCTCTGCTAGTCGGACTTCTCATCAAGCATCTCCCGCTGGATCTAATCTCACTATATTTATTAAACGGGATATTTCATTCATCTTGTTGTCTTTATCTATATTCCCTGACTTTGGGCATTGGAATCTATTACTTGTTCTCAGGTAACGTGTTTTGGCTGAGCGCAAAGATAAGTTAATGATTAATGTAACCACGTACATTCTGTATATTGACTGATCGCTTGCCTTTATTTCCTATAATGTATAAACTTATTGTATGTTATACTTTTAAAATGGCCATTATCGATTCTTAAAACTGATACTCAGCAAAAGAGAGGGTGTGTTTCGTATTTTCACTGAAATTGAAAGGAGGCAGTTGTTATCGGCTCCGTTTTGTTATAAATATCCAGACAGTGAAGATGACGCTCATCTTATACAGCACGGCGCCTCAACATGTCTGCTGTCTAAGTTGCTAATATTAAAATGAAAATAGGCAGTTCCTTAAATCATGTTTACATTTTATTGTTGAGAAAGTGAAACAACGAAGCCAGGGTGATGTGAATGAAGTTATAAAGTACACTGTTCCCTTTGAAGATTTACCCGTGTCCTCGCTATAGTCTGCTTTTCCATATCAAACTGAGAAGAAGAGACTGCAGCCTTGATCAAACTTGCGAAGTCTGAACTTACACGGAGAAGATTCAGGACTGAACTGTGTGTTAGGCTACTTAATATTCAGGAAAAGCCCCAATCAGAGAGGCGAACGTCTGCAGCCCCGCCTCCGTTTTCAGATGTCTCCGTTTTCCATCATCCACACTGAGACGGAGCAGCAGCGTTTCAAAATGAAAACGGCCTCTCCAGCGTTTTCGAAACGCTCCGTTTTCGGCGCTCGAGAACTCCGGCGTAGTGTGGACGGTTGGCGTAACCGTAGCAAAACTTATGCGTTTTCAAACTAAAACGCATTAGTGTAAACGGGGCCTAAGACATCAAGGTGTAAATGAGCTATAGTTCTCTTTGCAACTTTCAATTTTGAGGTGGGGGAAGTGGGAAGAGGCAATTCAAATGTACCATCTCTAAAAATAAAAAGGTCGCTTACGCGGAATTTGTGTTTAAAGATTATAACCTTATTTTTATTTTATTATTATTAATTTAATCATTCATTCTTCATTCATTTTCTTTTCGGTTTAGTCCCTTTATTAGTCTGTGATCGCCACAGCGGAATGAACCGTCAACTTATCCAGCATATGTTTTACGCAGTGGATGGCTTCGGGACGGAGTGAAAGGAAAGGCGGAATTTGCCCCGAGTCTGGGAAAGATGGCTTGCCGTAATTACACTAGTTTTCCTATCGCACACATGCGCCAAACACATAAACAAATAAATAAAAAAGGGAAAGAAAACATCTAGCCTTGAGGTCTTTTTGCTTATAATCGCCCTTATGTTTCCGTTTTAAATGTAAGGCTGTTGCATAAAATAATACAATTTTAATTTATAAGTTACTTTGCTGCGTCCCCCTTGATGTTTCAATAACGCATAATAATCTACACACCATATTAAAGACACAGCATACATAAAGGTTGTGTGTGAGAGCCCGAGCAAAAAAGGATCAGAAATTGATCACGCACGCACAGGAAAAAAGGCAATTATGCAACACATGACATGCATCGCTCTCAATTGACGGGCTCTGCTTTCTGTTTTAACATAATCAAGCAGCTTAAAAAATAATTTGATGAAGAGAAATGACAGGAAAAAAATATATATTCTTTCGACTCAGATACATCAGCTAAGATTATGAATGACGGAGTAGGCTATCTCTCCTGCTTGCCTCAGCAGCGTGTGTCCAGCTGGTTATGAACGAGGAGGCGAAGAGAATGCGCTGTTTAGTTTCGGTTTGATATAAAAACTAACACCGAACTGCTTATAACGCTCAAATAGTTAAACTAAAATGCACAACCCTTGTTGGTTGCACCCGCAAGTTGTGTTATTTATATTCGTGGCTGTGAAGTTTATTAATATATATATATATATATATATATATATATATATATATATATATATATATATATATATATATATATATATATATAGGCTATATATATATATATATATATATATATATATATATATATATATATATATATATATATATATATATATATATATATATATATTGAGATACTGAGCCATTACAAGTAAAAAAACAACAACAAAAAACTAAAATTTTACTTTAAAGAAGAACAGACGTTTTGAGAAAAAAAACTGAACAGAACTGGAACTAAATTATTAAAACAAAACTTGCAGGACTTCGTTTATGTCCTGCGGCAACTTTATTTTTATAACACTTTTTTTTTTGTTGCCCCGAGTCTGGGAAAGATGGCTTGCCGTCATTACACCGATCGCACACGAGTTACATGCGTCAAACACATAAATAAATAAATAAATAAATAAATAAATAAATAAGGGAAAGAAAACATCTAACCTTATAGGCTTAGGTCTTTTTGCTTATAATCGCCCTTATGTTTCCGTTTTAAAGGCTGTTGCATAATACAATTTTAATTTATAAGTGTCTTTGTTGCGTCCCCTTGATGTTTCAATAACGCATAATAATCTATACACCATATTAAAGACAACAGAAAGACATAAATCTTTACAAATTACCTGTCCCCTTTTGTAGACTCAAAACAAGTGTCAAATCTTGAAAAAAATGCCTGAGCCATATTAAAATATAATTTAAAGAATTATTATCGGATAAAACGCATTAAATAAATAAACCAATATAAAACAAGCAAAAGCAAGCTATAACAGTTTAGGTATAGGTCTATGTAGCCTACATAAATGAAACCGTTAAAGTCAAATTAAACTTTCATTTTACAAGATATTTTTTTTAAAAGATTTTAGATATTTTCTAAAAACAATAAACACCAGAGAAAGTTTAAATAATTATATAGTGGTTACGATGATAATAATTAAATCGTTCAAACAGAGCATTTTTTGGGGAGAGTGAAAGCAGAATGCGACCTTTTGATGAATTAGCTCTAACCTTTGACAGTTTTTTTTTCTTTCCGCGGTTATGCACGCATTATATTTCAAATGCATATGCAAGGTGACTGAAATTGAAATTAAAATACAAAACATACTGGGCCATTAAGTAAAAAAACAAAACAACAGTTACTTTAAAGAGAACATTGTTGTTTTGAAACAAAAAAAATAACTGAAAACTATTAAAAATAAACCTGCGAGATATGTCCTGCGGCAAAATTATTTTATGAAGCAGTATTCAACTTAAGCTCTTTAGACCATGCGCCTGACCGTTTCTTAGTGTTTCACCACATGTCCTTAAATACATAAGGCCTATTTTTTATTATTTTTCATTATTCGTTTATTATTATGTACAATAATTGTGACATAAAATTAAATAGTAAAATATAATCAACAACGAAAATGTAAATAAAAAGGTAAATTAAAACATAAATGAAAAGGTCTTGTGTTAGTCCTACCAAAATAGCAAACACTGAAAATCTCTTTACATTTAGGCTAAAAGACTGCTTTATTTTTTTAATTTAGGCATACTTAGAATATTTGTACTGAATGTTTGTGCTTTCATATTAGTTGTCTTTAACTTCTTCAATTCTATTTTTCAAAAAGAATCCTCTTTGCACTTAAAAAGTTTAGAATAACGATAATTCGTGTTAACAAATTTTAAATGATTAATAAAGGAATTATAATGCTTTGACTTATTGTTTAATCTCATTTACAAGCACAATAGCATATTTAAGGCTGCTGTGTGGGCTATTTCTGTCGGTTCGCATCCCGTCCCTTTGCGCCCCCTGGCGGCTCATTCACAAACTGCGGTCATACACTAAAAACAAAGCGGCTCCTATTTCAAACGGCGGCGGTATATGACACGGCGGTAATAGTCACTTTGAACTCTCACCTACTGTATGAATGTGGGATTTTGTTAGGTGTTAGTTTCTTTTAGATTAGTCAATAAAGTGTCATTTTGTATAAAGAAAGGTGCCTGTGCTTATTTATGAATTTAATGCCTTAAACTTCAACCTTGTTATCCTGCTTAAACATAAATGGGTTTTTATTTTTGGATAGCAATAGCCTTAATTGAAGTCAACTGTCCGTTTGAATGATCCCTGAATGATTAATCTGTTTAGATTTAAAGAGTCTATTCTTTTGAAACCCCAAAATTATTCTTCTATTCACTTTGAGCTAATTTGCTACACCCATTTAAAGTTTAAAAATAGGTTGAGGTCATTTCGGCCCCAATGCCTCTAGTTATTTGCTTTACCAGATAAAACTGTATGGAAAGTGCAAGTTATCCTGAGGGAAAGTTCAGAGGAAACCAGCTACTAAATGTATATTAGTATTAGTCTTTTGCCTCTGTACCAAGGTCGGACAAACGATTTGCACATCAGGACTGCTGCAGGCCCCCACCAAAGTTTCCCCAGGCTTTGCCCTGTACAGGCATAGTTCACATTCTTTTGAGTACCATTGCGCATGCTTTAGCTCCTCCTCCCTGACAGAGCTGGCAGGATGGGCTGGTACACCCAACCTTCACCTTCATTGTGTTGTGGGGGCTTGAGGAAACCCTCTGACTTGCAGTTAGTAATCCTGGTTAGTTTCTAATCCTCTGCTTAGTAATAGACTTAAACTCCCCTCAACCCTGTTAATGATCCTTCCGCAGGTTCACCTACAAAAACCTTGTTACGACTTCTACTTCCTCTAAATGACTGAGTTTGATCATCTTCTCAGCACACCACCAGGGCCTTTGAAAGATAATATGCATGAGCCCTTTCTGCCATCCATGCAGCCGCATGGGTTTTAGATCTTGGAGCAATCAAAAGAACCATAACTGATTTATTGAGCCATTTGCAGTTTCACTGTACCTACTGTGTGCACTTAGACTTGCATGGCTTAATCTTTGAGACAAGCATATATTACTGGCAGGATCAACCAGGAAACCCTCCCCAGGTGGGCAAAGCCTGAGGGCAGGAGGACAAGGCAGACCCTTCCAATGGGGGAGGGGGGCTGGCCCACTCTGTCACCGCCCGCCACACAGGAGGGTGCTTTTTGGCCACTGGATCGAGGCCATCAGAAGGAACACTTGCGTTTTGCATCAGATCAATCACACAGTTGATGTTAAGCACGCACACCCACAGGCCACCTCCCACCCATCCGCCATTAACCCACACATCTCCTTTCGGGCCCTTTTACATCCCTTCTTCTTTACAGCGTTGGGTACTTCCACTACCTTTCTCCCCTTGTCCATCTCTCCTCTTTTCTCCTTTTTTCTCCTTGCACTATACCACCCCACTCCCCTCTCACTTCAGCATTGAGCTCCTCCTCTAATTTTCTTCCTTCAGCGTCAAGTTTCTCCGTTATCTTTCTTTTTCTAGTGTTGATTATTCCACAACTTTTCTTCCTTTTGCATAGGCCCTCACTCCCTAAAGCTCTGACTCAAGAGCTCACAAATGTTGCCTCGCAGCAAGAATGTCACAGGTTCCAGTCCTTACCAAGCCAGCCGTTGCTTCTGTGCGGAGTTACGTGTTCTCCCCGTGCTTGTATGGGTTTCCCCCCAGTTTTCTCCCACCTTTAAAAAAACATGCGACTTAAGTTAACTGACTAATCCAAATCAGCACCATTGACGTGCCTTTAGTACGTAGTTATCTCTTCATAGCAACCCCGAATTGTTCATTAGTTACAAACAGCAGAGAAGTTCTCGAGATCTACCTGAGCTCAAACTCCCCTCTTGCCCTGCAAACAGGAAAGAGCCCTGGGCTCGAGGATTTTATGGGCTCAGGGCTCTCTCCAAGGAGAACATGCCAAACACACTATATAATCAATCATCCACAATGTGAACTCTTGAAAGTGCTATATCGTATCATATAGAATGTAAATGCAATTTGGTGTTCACAATAAGAGCACCCTTTTGACATTGGTCAATAAAATGCAAAAAAAAAGTCCCCCTCCATTGTACAAAAATGGAAATGCCCAGCTGGGGGTAATTCAATATACCTGTGCATCAGTTTATTTTGTCAAATGTGTAGATTATCTGTTTGCATTTGAAATGTAAAACGGATTAGTTCACTGACACTTTTCATTCATTCATTCATTCATTCATTCATTCATTTTCCACTGGCTCAGTTCTTTATTTATCAGGGGTCATGACAGCGAAATGAACTGCCGGTCTACATTTTTCACTGGTCATAATCACAAGTCTGTATGCTCCTGGCAGAGAATGGTTTATCAATTTTATTCAGTGTTTTCTGCAGTTGTGGTTAATGCAGCATAATTTCACTAAGTCAATCTATGTTATTGTATTACGTTTTGATTAAAATGTTAAAACAATAAAATTTAACTTAAATAAACAATTGATCAAACTAGTTAATGGCCACAGTGTTGATCATGATTATTCTTTTTTCTTGTTTTAGCTTAATAAAAAACAAATTAATTCAGTATCGGAATCAGTTTTTTAAAAAAATGCTTAATTATGTATTATTGCTGAATTGTAAGTATTCTATACCCTCACCAGGGTGCTCGAAGGTTCATGGGAGTACGCCCAACCAGTCCACATTCTGTGGAGGGTGCTCGGAAAGTATGGGGTCAGAGGCGATCTGTTGAGGGCCGTCTCGTCCCTGTATGAACAGAGTAGGAGTCAGGTTCGCATTGCTGGCAAAAAGTCAGATTTGTTTTCAGTGCATGTTGGACTCCGGCAGGGTTGCCCCTTGTCACCAATTCTATTCATAATTTTTATGGAGAGAATTTCAAGGTGCAGCCTTGGGCTGGAGGGGTTCCAGTTCGGGGGCCATAGGATTTTATCTCTGTTATTCGCAGATGATGTTGTTCTGTTGGCTTCATCGAACATGGACCTTCAGCATGCACTGGGGCGGTTTGCTGCCGAGTGTGACGCAGCTGGGATGATAATCAGCACCTAAGTCCAAGGCTAGGGTGCTCCACCGGAAAAAGGTGATTTGCCATCTCCAGGTTGGAGGAAAGTCCTTACCCCAGGTGGAGGAGTTAAAGTATCTCTGGGTTTTGTTCATGAGTGAGGGAAGGATGGAACATGAGATTGACAGGCAGATTGGTGCAGCGGCAGCAGTAATGCGGTCGATGTACCGGTCCAATGTGGTAAAGTAAGAGCTGAGCCGAAAGGCAAAGCTCTCAATTTACCGGTCAATCCACGTTCCTACTCTCACCTATGGTCATGAGCTTTAGGTCATGACCGAAAGCACAAGATCTTCGATACAAGCGGCTAAAATGTTTTGAAGTTTCCTTCCAAGGGTGGTAGGACGCACTCTTAAGGATAGGAGCTCGGAGTAGAGCCGCTGCTCCTCCACAACGAGAGAAGTCAGCTGAGGTGGCTCGCGCATCTGTTTCGCATGCCTCCTGGACGCCTACCTAGGGAGGTGTTCCAGGCATGTCCCACCGGGAGGAGGCTTCGTGGAAGACCCAGGACATGCTGGAAGGACTATGTCTTTCGGCTGGCCTGGGAACACCTAAGGATCCAACCAGAGGAGCTGGAGGAAGTGTCTGGAGAGGGAAGTCTCTCCTAAGACTGCTGCCCCCGTGGCACTCCCGGAAAAGCGGCAGAAAATGAATGAATGAATGAGTGGGAAGGATTATTTTCTATAGGCTTGTGACAAAGCGAATGATTGACTCTGGGAACATTTTTGCCCCTTTTTATTTTCGCAAAATGAGTTTTGCTTATTAAAAAATGTTAGCTCACACCTTGTTAAAACAATTACTATCATATCAGAAATCATACCTATAAGAAACTAGTTATTACACCATACTGGGTATTGGGTCCACTCTATTTCACCAACATTCACTCATTTTAAAGTATCTGCCCTAGCTCCTGGTGCAAACTGTAATACAAGAGGGAATAATAGCATTCTTAGTTTGGTGTATTAGTAAAAATGTCCTCTGAGATATTTATGAATCAATGATTTACTGTTTGCAACACATTTTGGATGTTTTATTGATGACTTTGTTGGTGATGATCATTTATTAATAATTAGCACTATGTTACACTGAGTTACACCATAAAAAAGCTGAAATCCACTCGTTCATTCATTTAATAATTATCTTTTCAGCTAAGTCTCTTTATTATTCAGAGGTCACCACAGCAGAATGAACCACCAACTTATCCAGCATATGTTTTACACAGTGGATGCCTTTCCAGCCACAACCCAGCACCACGGCCAATTTAGCTTATTCACCTATTCACCTAAACCACATATCTTTGGACTGTAGGGGAAACCGGAGCATCTGGATGAAACCCACAAACATGGTGAGAACATGCAAACTCCACACAGAGATGCCAACTGACGCAGCCAAAGCTTAAACCAGCGACCTTCTTGCTGTGAGGCAATCATGCTAAACACTGTGCCCCCGTAACCCCCTCCAAACATGTTGTCCTAACACAAATCTATTAAGTTAACTTCATCAGTTTTACTAATTTAAGTTGATTGAGCATAAAACAAATAAGTTTTTCCAAGAAATCAACAAATTTTAGATAGTTTGATCAAGCAGGAAAGTCTTTTTTTTAGCTCATAACATTGTCATATTCCATGACAAAACAAACAAAAACATAATACCAATTTACTATAGTGCTTTTTAAAGTTAAATGCCTGATTATTGTTAGCCAATAATAATTGTGGAACCGCTTGGCAATTAAGCATAAAATAATATAAAATAAATATTTTAAATATAATAATATAACACATAAAGAACTAAATAATTCAACTGTTGATACATCCAAATAAAATGTCTTTAAAAATACTCTTAATTTAAATCGTCAGTTATTTACTTTTAAAATTTGATGTTATGAAACCAATGCTGTGATATCAGGCTAGGTTCACAAGAGGTGACTGTTATAGTGAGTAACCAGTTTGAGCTCACCTTCTGCGTGATCATGTTGAGTTAAAAAAAAATGAGAGAATGTTGTTAGTTCCCTAAATGGAGAAACCAGAGAGCTTGCAGCTGCATGTTAAGTCATTTATGTGCGGTTTCATTAGTGTATGTGCACCAGCTTTCACTACAAAACATTCTGCTGCAACTTCATTTACAATATCAGTTTAACCTTTTCTTTTCATCAGTCACAGCATTGAGATCTTATTTATGAGAATATCACACTGGCTATAGACAGGGATGGGTATCATTTATGATACATGTATTTCAAATACGTATTTTAAATAGAAATATGGTATTTTGTAATTTGTATTTGATAAGGTTTATGAAAATGGGTGAATATTTTGTATAAAAATATTTTAGCGTCTTGTATTTTTGTATTTTTAAAATGTGATGTCAACATGATGACTTGAAAAATGTGGCGTTTAATAGTGGAATTTCAAGGCTTGAGATCAGACTGAATTGTGTAATATTGAACAAGTTGATCAATGATTGGAGTATGGATGGAAATTATGCATCACATATAAAGAAAGTAACAGACAAAGAGCTTTGGGAGCAAGTCAAAAATAAGGCAAACAACATTAAAAAGTTCTACAGTGGCGATATCTGCAATACTTCATTGTCTGTTCAAATACCAGTGTCTGATCTGCAGGTGCGCTTTATATTTCATTAATTGACAATTAATCAGTACGAGACAAAAATATTAAATAATAGTCTACTGGTCAAACAATGCTACATTTATTTATTTATTTATTTATTTAAATTTTTTTATTTTTTTTTATTTTGAGATTGTGTTTCGATTGTGTTTTGAAGTGTACAATTGCAAAAAAAAGAAACAAAAAAAACATGATTTATGAAAACTGGAGATTTTAATAGTTTTCAGAAATCGTGATTTTACATTGAGTATTGAAGATTTAAATTGCAAAAATGTTGAAAAATAAGACTTTTAAGTAATTTATAAAATCAAGAGATACTTTTTCAACTCATTAGCTGCATTGAATGGTTATTACAGCAGTTAAAGAGATCATCTTCAAGACAGGACTTTTTGTATGAAATATTTACAAAATCTATACTAAAATCCAAGAGAAACACATGGTTTATGAATACCTCCTTATGTACAGTAGAGAAATAGTTGGCGGAGAAGCTGGCTTAAACTTGCTCAGAGAAACGCTTGTGCTGTCACACATTGTTTACTTCACTAAAATGGTTTGACAGTTAAGAGATTGATCCAATATGCCCATTGATAGAACGTTTACAAAGAAACTTCATATTTTATTTTAAAATACATTTTTAAAAAAAAATTTTTTTTGCCCATCTGTGGCTATAAATGCACATGACAACACATTCCATATCCAGTTCCTATATTTAATTTACTGCATGTGCATATACTGTATATGTTATTAAGTGTGTGTGTCTGTAACCTCAGTATGCTAGGGGGCCTGTCACTATATTTACTGTATACCGCAAATCACTTTAGATGCAAGCATCTGCTAAATGACAGCTTACTGCAAAATTTCTTGCCAAGTGTAACTCATTGAAGAAGTCAGCTTGAAAATAAGATTTTCAGGTCTAACAATATTTGCATCAACATCCAGAGGTTTGATGGAAATCTCATACATTCATTTTTTTTTTTTCGGCTTAGTCCCTTATTTAATCTGGGTTGGGTTAAATATTTTGTTGCTTTGTTGGATTATTCATAACCTTTATTTGGTTATTTATATTAGAACTCAATCAGTTGGGTTTACAGTTTGAATTTTAATAGTCAACTGATTTTACTGACAACTTTCAACTGACACAGAACAGCTGTATTAATATGCATGCGTCATTTTGTTTTTGTGTTATAAAAGTTTAGCTCTAGCGCAATAATATTGTTTTTGTTTTTTCAAATGACCTCTCCGTGTCGTGTTTTTTATATCTGTTTCACCAGCACTCTTAATTATTGATGAAGTACGCACATCATAGCTGATCTATATGAAATGGCTAAAATTTATTTATTTATTTATTTATTTATTTATTTATTTATTTATTTATCTATTTATTTATTTTTTATTTATTTATTTATTTTTATTTTTTCAAGAAGAAGAAATGATACACATATTTGGGATATCTGGCCATCATTCTCAGCTTTAGGACACAGCTTCGAAATTTATTTATTTATTTACACAGCCATAATTATACAATTAATGGTAATAATAGTAATACCAGAATGAAAAAAAATTACATTTAACTAAAATAACCCAATGCATTGGGATAAATGATATAATCCAATGCATTGGGTTAAAATAACCCATAGTTGAGAAGGTGCTATAATAATCTATAGTTAGGTTATATGTTGAGGTATTTCTAACCCAACTATTTTAACAGAGTACTTAATTTTATTTATTTTATTAACCATGCTCTTCACTCATTATATACAGTCAAGCCCAAAATTATTCAATTAAACCTAAAGTTACTTTTATTCAACCAGCAAGTTCTTTTGACCAGAAATGGCACTGGCTTCTCCCACAGGATAATAAGATGATGTACAAGAGGCATCATTGTGGTGAAAAATATATTTCCCAGCTTTTATTTTCTTTTGAAGTCAGGGGTTAATTTACCAAGGGTTGAATAATTTCGGGATTGACTGTATATTACCACAATACTTTCTTTAAAAGAAAATGGATAATCACCCCTAATTGTGCTTCAAATTCATATGGCAAGGATATAAATAAAAGTATATAAGGATATAAATTCAATGAAATAAATTAAGATAACAAAATATTTTAAATATAATAAATATAAAACTATTTGTATATGATAATTAAATACATAAAAATAACATTTCAAACATGTACCAATTCAAACATCTTCCTGGTTTTAAAAAACTTTTCAGTTATTTACTTTTAAAATATGATGTTATGAGACCATATGCTTTGACCTGTATTTGACTGGGTTTACAGGAGGTGACAGATATGGTGTTTAACTAATTTGAACTTACCCTCTGCGTGATGCTGTTGACTTAAAAACATTGGGTAATGTCACCTTATTTCTAATTCTGCCGCAATGTTTTAGAGCGAAGATTTAAAACAGACAAATGTTCTTCTAACAGTGTTTTTATCAGTATTTGTCAGGCTTTTTTACTGTGAAATACTGGCAACACTGTCAAGAGATATTTAACAGTGAGTAACTGGCAACATTACTGTATTCTTACTGTAATTAATACTGTAATTACTGTTACAGAGCAGTAGCGGTAACCAACTGGAAACTGCTACTACTTGTGGCATAATACTGCAAACACATTAAAGGTATACTATAGTGTTACTAAAATTAATCAGTATTAAAATGTATTTCTTCAGAAAAATGTTTTTTATTGCTTTTGACAGAAGACAGATATGTAACAGAAAGTCTACAACAAAATTAAACATATCAGCAGATATGAAAACAGTTTCTATTTACAATCTAACCAAAAAAGTTAAATTAATAAACAACACCTGCAGTGTATATAGCGCAGGTGTCAAACATTTAAATATCATCATATTACAGCTCAGCAGATTTTAGCTTGAAGCCTAAATAAACACCTGATCAAACTTACTGAGTCCTTCAGTCTAGTTTGAAACCTACAGGAAGTGTATTGAAGCAGGGTCGGAACTATAAACTGTTGGTCTGCAGCCCTCCTGGAACTGAGTTTGAGACCCCTGGTATGTAACATATTTTCAAAGCAAATGCCAACATTTATCACAATTACATATCCAATAAAAAATATTTAAATTACCTCATTTAATTTAAAACAGCACTGATTGATTATATATATATATATATATATATATATATATATATATATATATATATATATATATATATATATATATATATATATATATATATTTGACATCTAGGCCAAATTTGCCTACTGGTCTCTGTCAGTCAAGGCCTCCTAAAGCTGGAATTATACTCGTGCCTAGCACCGCATCGCACACCTCGCGAAACGGCCGAGGCTTTTTTACTCGCTGCGTTCGCCGTTGTGATATTCTTTTAAACGACAGGGGGCAGTCAAAAGAAACCCACCGTAAAGTCAGACGGATAAACAGAGAAGTAGAAAGTTTACGGAACTATGTCATATCATAATATAGTTCAATATTTTTCAACTATTAATTTTGTATTGTTTTATACATTATTTTAATGATTATAAGTATTTTTATAACAATTCAAGATTTTTTTTTATCAAATCACTTGCTTTTGTTCATATCTCAGCCAGTTTTAACATTTAAAGTTTATTATACTATTAATCACAAGAGAACTTGAGTTGCTTTACAAATATAGTTTTACTATGGCAAGAATAGAAGCGAAAAAAGAATATCTTTTTTCAGATTTAGCCCCCTCCACAAATATATAAATCAGTGATACCAGTGGAAAAACATTCTGTGATTAATGACAACAGAACATGAGTTACTCTACAAATATACGTTTTATTAAATCGCAAAAAAAGCACTCTTACTAAAAAAATACAGATTTTTTTTATTTAGCCCGCTCCACAATTCACACATTATTGTCTGGCTAGTTTCTGTCCTCTTCTTATGCTAAAAAGGCAGTGATGGTCCAACATTACAGATCATCATCACCAATAAAGCCCAGAGAAACAGGGCATCAGTATATTGTAAATCGATTTAAATATTCCTTCCCATTAATCAAAGAAACACTTCTGTGACTTAATTAGTTTTGTAACTATTAAACTGTATTAAATTCAAAATTAAACAAAATACATCAGTGTAAAACCTATAAATGGTGGAAAAACATATTCTGTGATTGTGTACCTGGTCTCCACTTTTGCCATGGCCTCTTTTGGTTTTAATAAAATTATTCTTCAGGTTTTTCCAAACCTTTTAACAAAAACTTTCTCCTTTCCCACGGCTGTTGCTATTTCTAGCCAAGAATTATTGATCATTAGGTTATCTCTCTGATCACAGGTCATTAGATGTGTGTACAGTCGTACTGTTTCAGACAAAATCTTTTCAAAGTGGTTCATATTTCATTCAAATCAGTTGCGGCGCCGCGCGCACTCTTCGCTCGAGTCTCAAAAAATGCCTGATGCACCGGCAGCCAAAATCATGCCGCGCGCACCAAAAGCGAACCTTTGCAAACTCTGCGATGACGTCACATTCGCCGCACGCACTCAAGCGAACAAGCGGACGTGTCGAGTATAAACCAGGCTTAACCATCAGCTGGTGTGTGGTGTGTTGTGTGTGGTGAGGTGCAAAATGGCTGCCGTTGCGTCATCCAGGTGGATGCTGCACCTATATATATATATTTATACAACAGTTCTGTCTGGTTCTTGAATCTGATCGGCTGATATCCTTGCGTTATTTTGCCAGTAACATCACACAAAGGCCTCTTCACCCTTCACCTCTGTGTATTACTCCACCCACATACAGCAAGCAACAAGCAGGCTACAGTTTGACAAATATTACTGTTGTTAGACAACAAAATGTAATTTTGAGGCTTTTTTTAGTAGACAATGTAGTTGTTTAGATTGCAACTATGCAGTTTATTTGTAAGAATAGTGCCTATTTTAAAATACAATTTAAAACAAAATTTCTGAGAGCTCGTCGGCGGCCAAAGACGGTTGACGTTGTCAATCCACATGATGGTGCCGGAACCGCATAAGCCTTTGCTCAGTGTGTTCTCTTGAGCGTGAATAAAAAGGCTGAAAAACGGAGGCCTGGTAGACCGGATAGAGTCAATAAGAAGCTGCGGACAAGAAGCTGGATTCAGCCTTGTCCCTCCTTATCACAAACACAACAGCAGTCAGGTGAGAAATCTCTGTAGACGGATGGCATTTCATGTCACATTCAGCCTTATAATCTTAACGCACGCCTCCCACCAGTGCTGATATACAGCCATAGCACACTGCTACTCATGTGATATTGCTAATTTATAAAAAATAATAATTATTATTATTAAATATAGTTTAAAAATATAAAATTGAAAGAAATTGTGAGAAGATGCTAACTAGCTAACAATGTAGCTTTTTTAAATAGAAAGTTTAAGATATCAAATTAACTTAATGCACAGAATAAATATTTGATCACATTTGACCTACTCTTTGTAGATTCTTGTTTAAGGCTTAGAATATATCAGACTCTGCATCTGGGGGCTGTTCCAGAAAGCAGGTTATGTGACATACCCAGGTAAGTTTGAGAGTAAGTAGGTGGATAACCTCAACTTTGGTTCCAAAATCGGAGGTAACTTCTGGGTATGTTAAGTAGCCATAGCAACTTACTCTCTGAAGATAACCTGCTCCGGAGCAGGTTATGTTCAGAGAGTAAGTTGCTATGTTTCAGAGTTTGTCTGTTTCAGAGAGTTTACTGAGCATTGCGTGCTCTTTTGATGAGAATATTTATGGATGTTGACACACAGATACAAGTTTTTTCGTTGTGAGAGGGTTATAAGTGCATAGTTTTTTTCATAACCAAATTCATAATGTTAATGTATTTAACAAACATTTTTGAAATCAAATGTGACAAACCGCGGGTCTGTGCTTACCATAAAAAACATTTAGTGCAGCTCTTTGTATTCGCGTCAGGGCATTTTAGGCAACTGTACAATGTGGCAGTATGACCACCTGTACAGTATGCCTGGCACTGAACTGTTTTTTACACTTTTGTACAGTTCCTTGGTCATACATTACTGCGTATCATTACACAGATGATTCAGAGCACGGGAATAGCGTAGTGGACAGTGCGTCGATAAAGAACAACGGATCGCACAACGGAGCGAGTTCGAATCTCACTTAAAGTTCTTGTGTTTTTTCTCTCCTTCTGCACCCTCACATTTCTGTATAATATTATAAGTGGCAGCTTTGTCTTTTGTAGGAAAATATATCTTTAATTTAAGATGTAGGACGTCGTTCTTATATATACATTCACGCGCACACACCTACATTTTTTAATATAATATATTTTTTAATATAATTATTTTTTTCAGGGTTTCTAAATGCTATTGTGTGCATTAATTGCAGCCGATTTTAAAGCTCCATCAGTCACTAAAGGACACTGATAATATAAAATTTGTCCAAAGTATAAGTGTGCAGGTACAACTTAATTTTCTATCCTTAATCGTTTGGTGTTTTAACTATTAAACTCATTACTGCTTCCACCTACCAGCTCATCACACACTCCACCTCATCACTATGTTGAGGCTAAATGGCTGATTTTCAGGAAGTAATGATTCAAGTGTATAACACAAATATAGTAAAAAAAACTATAAAGCAAATGTTGCTTAACACAATGTTTATTTTTATTATATTTGTATTATAAAATAGAATCATTACTGGGCACTACATTGTTACTTGCTGGAGGACAAAAGATACCCTTTTCTGCCTTATACGATGACACGTACCTGCAGCCTGACCCAGAGGAAATCTCAGTGACCCAAGCAGACAAAACAGATGGAAGAGTGCTAAAAAAATATAATTAGTCAAAAAAACTATGTTTAATCAAATAGTTTGATCTGTTGATTTCTTCATTTCCTGAAATAAAATGAATGATTTCGTACACTGCTTTATACACACACCTTTCAACGTGTAACATATTTTTCATATACATTTCTCACCTTGATGCTCATTTCTGGTGATGCTCATGTGACTTTATCTTTGAAGATGGACCTTATACCGCTACTTTAGAATTTAAATATGCAGATAAAAGATTTTGTGATCCAAGAGTAATATTCAAATATGGAAAAGTGCAGAAAATTCTTACACTGCTTGTAAGTTGAGGCAGAAGGAACTTCGTCTGCATGCAAAATAAAAAGAACCTAAAGCTATCAGACAACAATCACTTACAACAGTGACAGAGTGTGTGGTTTAAGTCAAAAACTCAACCACTGAAAAGCCTTTATTATAGGACACAGCAGTTAGACAGGCCTCTTTCTATAAGCTGCATGTCAGAAAGAATATTCTAGAGTGTTAAATAAAGAGCTCCAGTAATTAAATATTACCTTTTATGATAATGTTTCTGTGTTTAATGACTTTGGACAGAGTTCTAGCTCCAGAAAGATTACAATTTCTATAAGCTTTATTAGTCAATACACATATTGGCCTTAAGAAATTAATGGCAAGAAAAATAAATGCATGAATGGATACACAACATACTCAAAAAGGATGTTAAAGAGTAGTTTAATTTATCATTACAATAAAATGGAGGGTGGCATGTGTAATTTAATGAACTAAAAAAATTTCTAATTATTAATTTTTTATTTTCTTATCTATTTCTTATTCTATATTTCTTTCCTTCGTTGAAGCAGATGTGTAATCTCTGTGTTAAAAACCTCTAGCTCTGCCTCTGTAAAGTGCGTTACCCTTTTTTCCTCACCGTGACTTTCTATGGTGACTCGTGAATTCGGCGATCTACTGAAAATGCCTTCAGGTGTGTGCCGTGCACGCGCATTAACCCGCGGTTATCTTCAGGAGGTTGATTTAACTAACTCTTGTCACCTGTTTTGGAACCAACATACTCGCGGTAAGCAGGTTTTGGGTAAATCAACCGAGAGTTTAGGTTTTAGCAGATGGTAAGTTAACCCAGCTTTCTGGAATACCCCCCTGAAGTGATAGACAGAAAATGGAGCACACTCAAAAGTAAACAAATCAAACACCTGGCTCCCTTAAAGGGCCAACACATTTGTGTAAAAGACAGACAGCCTGTGTTTGTGTCAATGTCTAAATCATTGTTTTCTGCCTTAAGATAAAGGCACTTCTATATAAATAGCAACATAAAACATCAGAGTAGATGAGACAATACATGTTGAACAGTAATTTACCATTTGTCACTGCCGGTAATGGGTGTCTCGTGTAATTCACTGTCAGTTATTCTTTGCTCTTTCATACAAATGTTACTCATTTTACAGTAAAATTTAGTTTCAGTTGATTATAGCAATATACAATCTATTTTAAAAGTTATATAATCTACAGCGAGGGTTAACAGTGTATATAGAATAAAATTTACAACTTGGCCACATCAAGCTCACTTTCGTAACTGGCCACAGCATAATTGCAGGTACAGGTTTACACAAGTCTGGTAAGATTTTACTTCCTCATAACAGACATTACATATATGCAATTTCTGTCATAATACAGTCTAAAACCAGGCCTTTAGGGGTACAGTTAATTAAATGAATAAAACTACTGTGCTGAAGCAGTAAGCTTTGAGCATAAATATTATGCATAATATTGAAAAATGTATATAGGCTAATAATTTTGATTTTATAAAGTTTTTCAAAAATTAAAAACTGTTTTTATTCCAGCCAAAATAAAAAAATAAGACTCTCCAGAAGAAAAAAATATTATCACACATATTGTGAAAACTTCCTTGCTCTACTAATCAACACTTGGAAAATATTTAAAAATATTTCTGACTAATATTTCAACCGTGTTTATATATATATATAATTTAACTTCAAATTCACTTATACATTCTCTTTCAGTTTAATCCCTTTTTTATCTGGGGTTGCCACAAGCTTATATGCCACCAACTTATATGTTTTACGCAGCGGATGCCCTTCCAGCTGGAACTCATCTGGGAAACATCCATACACACTCATTCACACACATACACTATGGAAAATTTAACTTACCCAATTCACTTATACCGCATGTATTTGGACATGAACATGGGGAGAACATGCAAACTCCACACTGAAATGCCAACTGATCCAGCTGAGGCTCGAACCAAGGACCTTTTTGCTGTGAGGCAATTGTGCAACCCACTGCACAAACGTGACACCTTAACTTCAAATAGTAAAACTTAATCATGAAGAAAAAGTAATTGTTTTGGTCAAGAAAAATGGTAAAAAAAATGACATTTTACAAAGTAATAATAATGAATTTATTATTTATTATTTTTATTTATTTTTTGCTTTGAGGCAAATAAAACCGGTTGATTTCAGAAACAAATTTTTCCACTTAATCCAATATAAAAATATAATTTGAATGAAAGGCAGTTTGGCAATGTAGTGGCGCAGTAGGTAGTGCTGTCGTCTCACAGCAAGAAGGTCGCTGGTTCGAACCTCGGGTCACATGGCGTTTCTGTGAGGAGTTTGTATGTTCTCCCTGAGTTTGTATGTTCGCGAGGGTTTCCTCTAGGTGCTCTGGTTTCCCTCACAGTCCAAAGACATGCGGTACAGGTGAATTGGGTTGGCTGAATTGTCCAAAGTGTGTGTGCGTGTGTGTTTGTGTGTGTGTTTGTGTGTGTGTGTGTGTGTGTGGATGTTTCCCAGAGATGGGTTGCGGCTGGAAGGGCATCCGCTGTGTAAAAACGTGCTCAATAAGTTGGTGGTTCATTCCGCTGTGGCGACCCCGGATTAATAAAGGGACTAAGCTGACAAGAAAATGAATGAATGAATGAATGAATGAATGAAACGCAGTTTCACTTTTCCTATTGTATGTTTGATTTATGTCAAATGTTTTTATCCAAATAATGCCATTAGACATCCAAAATGAATTATATTTCACATTTAACCTCTATTCAGACATCCATCAGAGTCCAGAATAAGTGTTCTTTCGGCAGAAGGATGGTCTTGGCTGGGAATGAGAGATTATTTTGAAAATAGATGCTGTGCATGAATAAACCACACATTTAAAGCCTAAACTACACTGTTTAAAAAAAAAAATAATATAAAAAAAAAATCTGTGTTTTTTTGCTGGTATGTTGAGAGCTCCTCTGAGCAGTTTGATGAAAATGATTGGCTATCGTCTTTTCAGGTCTTTCAGACGTCACATCATTGGTTTGGCCCTGTGGCTACACTTGTTCTCGGATGAACACCATGTGCACAGCAACAAACCAGACAGTTATAAACCAGTAATAAAATATCTTGTGTGAACATTTAGTGAACGTCAACTATATTCTGAGAGCGCAAGCCAAATCATTGCTCAATTTAAAGATTTCTGTGGATTGTACACAGTGTTCTTGTATATTGAGGGTATACGGCATTAAGAGAGCACATTCGTCATTAGAGGAGCACAAACATCATCATTTCGTCATTCTTTTATTGAATACTAGAAAATGTTGAGCGGTTGCGGGCAAACAAGAAAGCAGATGAAAAATCAATCATGGTACTTTGTTTTGATTCACACTTGTCAGACTTCACTTCTCATAAACCTTCAGTGGACACGAGAGACAAATCTTGGAAATTTGGATTTGTTTTTCCTACTATGGATGTCAATGGTTAGTATAATCAAAACGTAGTCTTTTGTGTTCAACAGACATAATTAGAAACTCATGAATGTTTACAATCACTTGAGGGTGGGTAAATAGAGAATAACCCTTCATTTTTGGTTGAACTATCCCATTTACACAATTTATGTTGTCTTCACACAATATCCAGAAAATTAGCACGTTTCTAAAACGCTTCAAATTTCTTTTCACACAAAGATTACCTATAGTTAAATTACGGTTCTTCTTATTTTTTATTTTCTTTCTTTCTTTCTTTCTTTCTTTCTTTTTATTTATTTTTTTATTTTTTTTTATCATAGCATGACAGAGAAGAAAACCTAAACGTCCAAACTTTACACAACCTGACAAACTTCTTGTCGACTATCATAGTTTTAGGAAAAACAAATAACTTGACTTTTAGTCGTTCATTAGGTATCAGATGTGGCTCATATGAAAGGCAAAGGCCTCTAGATTACACTTATTTTACCAAAATAAAATATGATCATGCCTTGATTTTTTAATTACTTAAGACAGTTAGGACGTTACTTAGACAAAAGTCTTGACACTTAACAGAAATAATGTACCTTATAAAGCCATGGTGCAGTGGAAAAAAATAATTCATATTGTGTATGACTCCCATGAGCTCAGAAGACTGCATCCATACATCTCTGCAATGACTCAAATAACTTATTAATGAAGTAATCAGGAATGGCAAAGAAAGCGTTCTTGAAAGACTCCCAGAGTTCATCAAGATTATTTAGATTCAAGCTCAGTGCTTCCTCCTTCGTGCTTTATGCTGAAGTAAGAGAAGGAGCGCTATCCTTCTTAAAAATTTGCAGCACAAATGTCCTTATACCTCAGGGTGTTGATGTTGCCATCCACTCTGCAGATCTCTTGCACACCCCCATACTGAATGTAACCCAGAACCATAATTTTTCCTTCCACCAAACTTGACTTGTTTCTGTGAGAATCTTGGGTCCATGTGGAGTTCCAATAGGCTTTCTGCAATATTTGTGATGCATTGAGATGCAGTTAATCCTATTCATCTGAAAATCTACCTTCTGCCTCTTTTACAAATGATTAACTAGAAGTCAAGCTATCATTTTGTTGCTCATACATCTGAGAACGATGACAAGTCTTTTGTCAGGTAGCGTAGAGAAAACTTTTGCAATAACAGATCATAAAATTTATTTAAATTGGTCATCATTGAGAAATGGTCAATTTCCCTTTTTTCTTCTTCCACATTCTCTTCGATCTCACTGAGAGATTCTTTTTCCTGCTTGAGCGGGATAGTCTGTGATCATTCACCACATAAATATGCCCCACCTGGATGCAATATATGCTACAGAGACATCTCAACTGAAGACTGCTTGAAGTGGATAAGGCATGCCAAGCATTTCTATTCAAGGAGCAAATGTATATAAAGTCAAAGAGAACATGTGGCCAAGTCCTGCAGGTCATATTTATTAATGTAAAGCTGTAATTCATTTCTCTTTCTTTTTTGTTTCCATTTTGTTGCCAAAGGGCACTGGGCTACATGTTAGTGTATAAAACGCTAATAAAGCTTTTACTGCAGCTATTCTAATACATTTCTATTGCATTATATACAGATGAATACACTATATGTACACATGCTAAAAAAAATTATATATTCATACATACTTTAAACTAAAATGTAAAGTTCAGCTGACTGAGTTATTTTGACTATTTAAAATAAATGAAATATTGTACAGTATTTTTCTATAGCTGAAACATGACTAGCAATGCAGTTTCTGCAATGCATTTACTTGTTGGCATTTGACTGTATTCACATGTTGAACAAAATAGTGATTATGTTTTGACTGAATGGCTCAAGTTTGAATCACGTTTTTCTTATATAATCTGTAGTTAGTTAAATATTATATGTGTTTTGGTTATTATATGTAGAAAACAAGTATTCAGCATTTTAAAATGTAGTATTTGTATTTATTGAACAAATGTTTGGGCCTGAAAATTGACTATTTTGCTAATAGTGTTGTAGGGGTGTGTGGAAAAAAGGTATCTGAAGTATTTGTAAATGGTTGATCCTACAATAAATATGGTAATTTAATTAATCTGCCCATTTCTAACAAATTGCAGTGTTTGTTTAATCCCTCTTGAAAGAGGGCCAGTTTAATTTGTTTAACTGTTTAACTATATCTGCCATAAAACAATTGAAAGATGCACATGTCTTTAAAAGTAGCCTACATACTTCACAAGTCTTTTATTAACATTATTATCATCATCTGCACAAATGTCATGTTTTGATTTTTAAAGTCTGCTGTTCTAATTTTTTTTTCAATTGCTAGCAAGCATTGCTCAATACTATGGCCACGTTTTCACAACTGATTCCACACACACACACACAGTAACACATATGCTAAACAAACTGTGAATCATTTTTCTTTGCTTTCAGACAAAATGCATTTAATGTGCACATTTTTCAAAATCTTTTCTTTTAATACAAAATTTGTCAATGTCTTCTGACAGTCATCCGTCTCAACCTGCAAGACATTGTTTCCAGGACAAATTCTAACAAACTACATGCGTGTGTGCATGTGTATGCGTCACTGTGACTGGGTATAGGGGTGGAAGCGTATAAGCAAATAACAAAGCAATGTACAACAGAAATGAAAACATGTATAATAATAGAGTGCAGTATCAATGGTGATAATGATAATATTATATTGAATAAAAAGTAGAACAATGGGAGATTAGGGAATGAGGGAGAGGAGCTCATTTTATTTTATCTGGAAGACATTTGTCCTGCTTGAGTATATTTAGCATTTTTTGTAAATAGGGATAGCTTGTTGTGATTTTATTTGGAAATATGGATCAAATAAGACATTGGTGGGGCAAACAGAGTGTTTGAGATTAAAAGAGCTAGAGTGCATGGAGGACAAAGGAGAGGAAGACCAAGGGTGGTGATTTCTGATGAGATACTGTGCACTGTTAGACCTTACCAGGCTTTTTTACAGTAGAACACTGGCAACACTGTTGCCAGCTACTCACTGTAAAAGTTTGGTTACAGTAATTAACTGGCAACAGTGTTGCCAGTTAATTACTGTAACTGAACCATTACAGTGAGTGGCTGGCAACAGTGTTGCCAGTTATTTACTGTAACTGAACCGATACAGTGAGTAGCTGGCAACAGTGTTGCCAGTTAATTACTGTAATAAAGCAGTAGTGGTAACTAACTGGAAACTGTGTACAGTTAAATACTGCACTGTAGTGTTACAACTCACAGCATTATACTGCATACACATTTATAGTATGTCAAGGTATTACTAAGTATTTAGTAATAGTATTTTACAAAAATTAATTTGTATTCTTACCTGTTATTAAAAATAGAAGGCATAAAAATTCTGACAAATTTATTTTATTGTTTTGGCAGCAAACAAAAATACAACAGAAAATGTTTAACAAAATTAAGAAATCAGCAGATATAAATATCATGTTACATATTACTGAGAGCCACAGGTCTGCACAGTAAGGCTGTGGTCACACTAACGTTTGAGCATGCGAAATTCTGTCATATGGCACTGCGAAAAGGAGTGGGGTTAAACAAAATAATTAGAGATTGAAAAAGCTAGCGACTGGTCCATAATTTTGTTCAGAGAGGTCATGGTTTGATCTAAGATTAGTCTCAAGCAATCACAAGATGTGATTTCGCAGGTCAGAGTTCTCCAAGCTTGAACTTTCCAATGCTGCAAACTGTAAAATTTGTTGCATGAGCTATCATTCCAGGTCTGCAGCATTCACATGCGTATGAATGGAAGTCTAAAGGGAGAAAAATGCAGTGTGACCGGGACTTTAAGCTGTAACTCTAATTAAACACACCTGATCAAACTAATTAAGGCTCGTTAGAAATCTACAGGTAATGTTAAAGCAGAGTGGGAACTAAACTCTGCAGCCCTGCAGTTCTCCAGCAACTTGGAGTTTGACCCCTATGGTATATAGCAGGGGTGCTCAATCCTGTGCCTGGAGATCTACCTTCCTGCAGATTTAGGTTGCTACCCATATCAAACACACCTGCCTGTAATTATCAAGTGGTGTTCAGGTCCTAATTAATTGGTTCAGGTGTGTTTGATATGGGTAGCAACTAAAATCTGCAGGAATGTAGATCTCCTGGAACAGAATTGAGCACCCCTCGTATATAGCATACTTTTAAAGCAACTTGCAACATTTATCACAATCACATATGCAATAAAAAATGCACGCGCACACACACACACACACACACACACACACACACACACACACACACACACACACACACACACACACACACACACACACACACACACACACACACATAAAGTGCTGACAGAACAGCAAAAACACAAAATAATTGTTTTATTTTTTAAATAATTAAAAATAAGCATATGAAAAGAACACATAGATAGAGATATAGAAAAAAACATGTTTGTCAAACACAGGCACATACTGTCAATTCTCAATAAAAAGTTTTAAATAATTATAAAAAAACAAAAATAAAGTCGGCAACACCGAAAATCCAAAGGATCCAATCTTTTATTGTTATAATTATTATTTATTTCCTTTAAAAATCTCATGACAACGAACTTTTCTATTGTTTCTAATATAAATGCATAGGTGGAAACACAGCTCTGAAAATTACTTAGCAACAAACTCACAACCTGGGACCTGACAGTGGAGCTTTTGTGTGGGGATGGTTATGTGTATCATATTTTTGTGATTCCCTGTGATGATTTCTGTGCACATGTTACCTTACTGAGATGATGGAATTTAATGGTTTTTATGTGCATAAAATCTGCTTATTTGCCAGAAAGATACATTAAACTGTTAGCATCTGTACATTATGGCAATATGCAATATCCAATAAATAAATATACTTAAACAAAAGTAATGTAAGAAGTTATATGAGGAGAGGCTAACTAGCTAACAATGTAGCTTTCAATTACACAGTTCAAGATAACAACAATATAACTTAAAACACAACCTTATTTTAGAAACCCTTAAAATTCATTTGAACACATTTTACTTACTCATTGTAGATTCTTATTTAAAGCCTAAAACATATCAGACTACATCTGAATTGATAGACAGAAAATAGAGCACACTCAGCAGTAAACGAATCAAACACCTGACTCCCTTAAAGGGCCAGCATTTTCTGAAAACTAAAACTTCTAAAACTTTTTTTGTTAAGAATAAGACAGCCTGTGGGAGTGTCTGGTGATGCCTAAATTATTGTTTTCTGCCTTTAAAATGCACGTCTCTATAATTAGCAACTAAAAGCATCAGAGTAGATGGGACAGTAATGGTTGAACAGTAATTTGCCATTTATTGTCACAGTTACTACCTGTAATGTGTACGTAAAGTAAATTACTGTAATTTATCATTTGCACTACACAATTTCATACAAACTCTACTCCTTTTACAGTAAAATACTGTTTCTTTTTATTACAGCTAAACACTGGCTGTTTTACAGTTATTTACTGCATAATCTACAGTAAGGGTTAACAGTGTGCAGTAAGGGCCACAATTACTGACCATGTTGTAAAACAGGAACTGCCTTTCAGGCTGATCTGAGGGTGCAAACTAAATTCTAAATACTTCAAGAAGAAGTATTAGATGAGTACCTTGGTGATAACTGAACTACATATTAAAGTACAATACAATGCCTATTGAGACATGTACCAACATTTTGACATTGATTGTTGATGTACTGTACTTGCACTGAAAGGAATCATTTGTTACAATGTACCTATTGCGTAAATACATGTTTTTACTTATGAATGGTTAAATACCTGCATTTAATTACATCTGTAATTAATATCTGTTACATTTGTTGACCATCTTTTAGATCTTTGCCGACCCTTAAACCTACCCATACCACCAAATCTGTCCATAGCCCTACCTGTACACCACCTTAAGAGCACCAGAAGTGTTTGCAATACATTATGAACACTAAAGCACATCGTGATATTTTTGATGCAAATACATGTAGTAGTTAAGGCCACCTAATATAAAGTGAGAACTTGCTCCCTGTTTTTAGTGATTCATTTGATTTAAATCAATGTGTTAAATGAAATGTATGCTCTCTGGTCTAAACGTAGCCATTCATATTGTGAAACAAGCATATTTTAAGAAACATGAAGTGTTTTGTTTGTATGGGTGAGCTTTTAAGGTACAGTAAGGATAAGTGTTTGGCCAAGTTTCATATAATGCAGACAGTATGAGTAGTTTTCTAAATGTGGCAGAACACGTTATTGAACAGTGCTTATTGCAAAATCTGTAAATTTCTACACTTTTGTGTGAAATTCAGTGCAATTAATGCAGATAAAAGATTACCATAAATGTACCATGATTTAATTCTGCCATGCATGATTTAATTCTGCTTCTGAGTTTGCCTACAACCGCACAACACCTGCATTCATAATTATTCATAAAAGGATGATAAATGAGCTCTTTTAATAACATATGTGCTCGCTTAATGACATACACACTCTAAATACAAGAACATTGTGTCCAGTCCACAAAATTGAGCAATAACTTGGCTTGTGCTTTCAGTATGTTCACACAATCTTGCACATAAATTTCTACAACAGACATCTTACAATTTAACACAGACAACAATGCCATAGATGCAGTTGAACCAAAAACAGTAGCAGAGAACTGTCAAATGGCTACAAGGTGGAACAAAATTACATCCATATTGAAAATATTTTCTTTACAGCAGAATTCAGCAGCTTCACCCATTTAAATCTGTCATTTACTGATAAGAGATATATAAATCTGGCATCTTTTCTTGCAACTCTCTAATGCAAATATTAGCAAACTAAACTCTCTTTCCCTAGGGAAGTCACCTACAGTATTATTCAATCTAATTTGGAGATTTGTTTTATTAAACAATTAATTGGACATGTATTGTGTAATATTTACTTCAGCAGAAATTCCACAGTCTTTACAGAATGCAGGGATGTAAATGGTTAAGAGGATGAAGTTCATGAGGAAATATTAACTGCTAAAAAAAAGCAAAGCAGCAAAATTGATGGTCTGATGCTCTGAACACAGATCTAATGAGTACACACAGAGGTTTGCTCAGCAGAACTGAACATCAAAAAGCATGATCAGTTGCAATACAAGAATAATTTGATGCAGAACATACTGAATCACATACTACCTCAATAATTTTGGCATTTGCTTCTAAATTTGCTTTAATTTAGTTCTATTTAATTTAATTAATGCCATTTTTTATGATCAAGTTTCTGTAAAGCAAAAGTATGTGAATGTTTAGATTTCAGTGCACTATAAAAAGTGATTAGTTATTTTGCTTTAAAAGTAAAGGTATTGCTTTAAAATTAACAAGTTGACTTTACTTTAAAAAGTGAGTAAATCCGTTGTAATTTGGAATGGTTAAGTTGACTTATTTTTTGTAATTATACATATAAATTTATTTACTTAATAATTTTAAGGCAAGGGGTTTAGTCACTTTTTCAATTAAAGCAAACTAACCACTTTTACAGTGTACCTAACAACTATTTTCATTTCCATGCTGCAAATTAATAAAATATAAATATAAATCAACCATTTTTGTTTAAAGTGCAAAGTGTGCTTGCAACTGTTTTCAAAAAAAGATTCACAAAGGAATTATGTACGTGCTATCTTAATGACGTACTGTTTGCACTCATAATACAATGACATGTCCAGTCCACAGAATTTTTTAAACTGAGCAATGATTTGGCATGTAGTCCATAAATCTTCAGGCAGCTTTATGTAACAGACAACTCATCGCAATTCAACACATCTAATAATGCCATAGTTGCAGTTTAACCACAAACAGGAGCAGAGAGGAGAGTTGCCAAATGGCTACAAGGTGACATGAAATTGCATCAGTAATGAAAATGTTTTCTTTAGAACACAATTCAGCAGCTTCAAAATTTAAAGCTGTAACTTAGGGATGGAAAAAAGGTACAAATTTGGCCTCTTATCTTGCCAATCTTTTGTGCGATTGGCAAACTAAAGTCTCTCTCTATGTCAGCTGCAGTTTTCTTAAATCTGAATAGGAGATTCGTTTTATTGCATAGTTCATGCAGTGTGCAATATTTACTTCGGTATGCAGGATGCAGGATGTAAATGAGGATTAAATACAGTACATTAGAAAATGTAAACTGAAGAAACAGCACAGCAACAAAATTGGTGGTCTGATGCGCTGAACACAGATCTAACCAGTATAAACAGTGACTTTCCCAACAGATCTGAGTGTCAAAAAGCATAATCATAAAGCATGTCAAAATGACATTTAAATTAATGCAAATTTACTCCCGGTGACATAACAAACAAAAAACAAAACAAAAAAAACAACAAAAAAAAAAACAGTACCAACTGTAAAAACTAGCTAAGGCCATAATTATTAAGGTAGTATCTTAAGGGATTATACATTGAAAAGCGATCAGTTATTTTACTTTAATAAGTGAGTGAATCCATTGTAATTTGGAATGGTTTAGTTGACTTAATTTCTCTTAATATGCACATAATTTACTTAATAATTAAAGGCAACAAGTTCACTCTTTTTTTTATTAAAGCAAACTAATCACTTTTTACAGTGCACCTTATCTTAGGATTTTTCAGTACTACGAAGTGAATTTAAAAACAAAAACCTGAACATAGATCAACTATTTTTGTATAGTACATTTGCTCTCTTTGTCTGCCACCACTTAGAAATCTGAAAAAAAAACCTCTCTTAATGACGTAAGCACTCACAATACAAGAACATGTCCAGTCCACAAAAATATTTAAATCGAGCAATGATTTGGCCTGTTTTCGTATATATCTTCAAGCAGCTTTATGTAACAGAAAACTCAACCTAATTCAACATAGCCAATATTGCCATAGTTGCAGTTTAACCACAAACAGGAGCAGAGAGGAACGTTGCCAAATGGCTACAAGGTGGCACGAAACTGCATCAATAATGAAAATGTTTTCTTACAGCAGAATTCCGCAGCTTCAAAATGTGTAGCTGTAACTTAGTAACAGAAAAAAGCTCAAATTTGGCCTCTTATCTTGCAAATCTGTGGTGCAATTGGCAAACTAAAGTCTCTCTAGAAAATTTAGCTATACAGTATTCTTAAATCTGTTCAGGAGATTTGTTTTATTGCACAGTTCATGCAGAGTGTAATATTTACTTCGGCAGAAATTCCAGTTTTTACAGACTACAGAGATGTATATGAGGATGAAGTACATGAGAAAATGTAAACTAAAGAAACAGCACAGCAAAAAAATGATGGTCTGATGCGCTGAACACAGATCTAACCAATTTGAACAGTGATTTTCCCAACAGATCTGAGTGTCATAAAGCATGATCAGCTCAGAAAGAACAATAACTTAACGCAAGACATACTGAACTGCACTGAAACACCCGCAGTCAAATCTGAACATTCAAACTAATGTAATTCTTTTGCTTCACAGAAACATGATCATAAAAATGACATTTCTCTCTAAATTAAAGTTACTTATTTAATAAAATAAATATTAAGGTAGTATAAAGTTACTTCAAAGTAAAAAGTGATAAGTAATTTTATTTTAAAAAGTGAGTGAATCTGTTGTAATTTGGAATGGTTTAGTTGACTTTTTTTCTAATTATGCACATACTTTATTTACTTAATAATTTTTAGCCAATAAAGTTTTCTCTTTTTCTTTTTAATTAAAGCAAACTAATTGCTTTTTACAGTGTACCTTAACTTGTGATTTTCAGTACTATGAAAAAAAACATGAACATAAATCAACTATTTCTGTACTGTGTATCTGCTCTGTGTTTGCCTGCAACCACTTAAAAATTTGCCCTCTTCAAGATGCAAGCACTCACAATACAAGAACATGTCCAGTCCACAAAAATGTTTGAACTGTGCAAAGATTTGGCCTGTTTTCATATATATCTTCAAGCAAGTTTATGTAACAAACAACTCAACACAGCCAATAATGCTATAGTTGCAGTTTAACCACAAACAGGAGCAGAGAGGAGCGTTGCCAAATGGCTACAAGGTGGCATGAAATTGCATTAATAATGAAAATGTTTTCATCACAGCAAAATTCAGCAGCTTCAAAATTTGCAAAACACTTTTAAATCTGTAACTTAGCAATGAGGGAAGGTACAAATCTGCCCGCTTTTCTTGCAACTCTAAAACTCAAGAAAAATCCGTCACAGTATTAAAAAATCTAATTAGGAGATTCATTTTATTGAACAAGTAATTTTAAATGTAACCTGCAGTATTTACTTTGGTAGATTTTACAGAGATAAAGTGCAATGGAATATATAAACTGCTAAAAAAAAAAAAAACAGCACAGCAACACTACTTTAATGCAGAACATACTGTAATTGCACTGAAACACCTGCAATCAAATTTGACCATTAACACTCAATGAATACTTTTGTTTCACAGAAACATGATCATGAAAAAATTGATTCATTCATTTTCCTTGCATTATTTATCAGGGGTTGCCACAGCAGAATGAACCACCAACTATTCCAGCATATGTTTTATGCAGCTGTAACCCAGTATTGGGAAAGAAAAACTAGATATCTTTGTATCAAGCCATTGTTTTTAAGACATCACCCCTACCCTCCCACCCCCTCAAAAAAAAAAAAAAAAGGAATGTCTATAAACCAACCATGTTTGTGTTGTGCTTGCCTGCAATTGCTGAAAACATTTGTGTACAAGACAAAAGATTCACAAAAGAATCTGCGTCTGCGCTCTCTTAATGACGTATGCTCTCAAAATACAACACTGCGTCCAATCCAATCCCGTATTTAAATTGAGCAATGATTTGGCTTGCTCTCTCAGTATTCACTAAATGTTCACTAAGTTCACGCACACGTTTATATCACAACCAATATAGCACAAATTCATCACATTCAACAATGCCCTTTGATCTCTCAGTGATTCAGCATTTTTTTAATAGGGAAAAGAAGGTTGATAACATAAAGCATATGCAAATATGATGGTCAGTGTTTGGCTTAAGCATTAAAAAGGAGTCTGCAGATGGTTAGAAATGCAAAATTTAGAGAAAATTTGACAGGTAAAACCAAACTAATTATTTAGGAAGAAATTCTTTGTCTTCTATTTATACAAGAGTCTTTGAATAGAACAACTTTGAAAAACAACAATTTACATGTTCAATTATATGGACCAACTAAAAGGATCAGCCAAAATTTGCAAATACTACACTTATAGAGTATACTCTATTGTTCTGCAAGGCCTTCAGCTATTAACATCACTTGCTGGTGGGATAATAGCCTTTTATTAAATGGCTCTCAGGTATACTTGATTCTAATTTTTCCAGGCATTTTACTCTCAGCTAGACGGATAATGTGCACCTAGCCAGTTGTTTTCACTTTGCATTGAGCTCCTGTTAAGCCTGTCAGGCTTTATTCTGCAAGAACAAACAGCTAGATGTATAATAACTTTGACATAGCAAGACCTTAAAAATAAGGTAGTATATCATCTTACTTAATGTAATTTACAAAAAGGCTTCAGATGAAACTTTGTCTTTCTCTTAGTGTGTGTCATTCTGACAATTCTGAAGGTTGTCACACGTTTCATTAAAAAAAAAACAGTGAACATTCATTTAAATTCCTGAAGGGGGCAGTGTAGTGTGGTGGTTGAGTTGAAACCTGTTAGGTTGTGTTTCCAGTGGTGTACCTGTGAGAAAGAAAGAAAGAAAGAAAGAAAAACAAAAAAAAACAAAAAAAGAAGGGGGGGGGGGGGTACAGACTTTAGGTGCATCTCAGTCAGTGTGTGTCTCAAGAAAGACAATTTAATGGATCAACTACAGGATCAACGACAGGATATAAGCATATGAGGATTTTATCTAAAACAATTTAAATTTACAAAACAATAAAACATTTTGGGCATACAGTATATTTAGAGATTGCAAAAACTGATTAAAATATAATAATAATAATAATAATAATAATAATAATAATAATAATAATAATAATAATAATAATAATAATAATAATGTATGTATATATATATATATATATATATATATATATATATATATATATATATATATATATATATATATATATATATATATATATATATATCAGCCAAAAAACTTGCAGCATATACAAGAGGACATATACAAGGCACAAAGGAAATCGTTTACCGCAGCACTGACCAGAGGCTTCAGGCAAAAAATAAATAAATAAATCCTTTAAACAACATTAAAGCAATGACAAAAGGTGAAGAGGAAAAAGCCCAGTGACTCAAGTGTGAAACCTGATATTAGAAACTGTGTAGCAACATTTAGCTTTGCTGTACTTACTTTTGGAGAATGGGACGACACATTAAGAGATGCCTTTTGTCCACTAACCTTTCAAGACACCACTGTCAACACTCTTCAAGGAGGAAAAAAAGACATTGCCCACAGTATGCAGAAAAACTGTAGAGCAAGGGTGCCCAAACTAAATCCTGAAGGGCCGAGTTTAGCTGCAATTAGCCCCAATAAGACACACCTGAACAAGCTATTCAAGTTCTAATTAACATAATAGAAACTTCCTGGCAGGTGTGTTGAACCAAGTTGGAGCTAAACTGCACAGGACACCAGCCGTCTAGGACAGAGTTTGGTCACCCCTGCTATAGAGCAAGAACATGTCACAGATAAAGGATGGCCTTCCAACAGAGCAAACAGCATTAGCTAGACCATTTGATTTTGGTGAAACTGTTTAGACCTTATTAAGTGAAGTATGATGTGGGGAAGAAAGTAAAGCTGAGGGTAATGGAGACTGTCTTTTGCTCATCAGAGGAAGCTGTGACCTGATTGTGGAAAAAGTTTTGTAGGAGCCAGACCTGCCCTGCAGAAGCTCTACTTGTTCTTGAACAACTTACAGAGGTCAGAATATGACGATGGAGTTTCCAAATTTGTAATAGAATGGAGTTGGAAAATACATCCAGCTGACTCACCCCACAGGAATGAACCTGCAAAAGCAGCCGTTTGTATTGTGAAATAGGCTTTGCATAACCTGTGAGGAGAGGGAATTGTATAGAGCAGTGGTTCTCAAACTGTGGTACGTGTACCACTAGTGGTACGCAGGCTTCCTTCTAGTGGTACGCGGATATTTTGAAATGTGTCATATGTATATGCTTTATATATATATATAATATATATATATAAATATAATTTATCAAAAATGATTTATATATGAATATGACATATAATAATATTCATTATTTGACATATAGCCGATATTTCTGAGGTCCAGGCAACATTTCCAGGTGTTCATGAATTACTACATGTTAATACTTAAGTATAGCACTTTTCTTTTTACTTTATATTAACATATATTAAAATATTTTATATATTAAAAGCACATTTTAATTTTAAATGTTGACATTTTTAGTTTGTTTGTTTGTTTGTTTTTTACATATAAGCGTTAACGTTCAGACTATTTATAATGTTTAAAATGGCTGACAATAATAAATATTCTTAATAATAGGAATTAATCTGCCACGTTATAGAACTGTGCAGAACTGTAGCTGCTTTACTGGGCTTACTACGCCACTAATGCTTAATATGGTGGTACTTGGAGAGACAATTCTTTTCTGAGGTGGTACTTGATGAATAAAGTTTGAGAACCCCTGGTATAGAGTGAGTTCCAAACATTTCTACAGCGGCTAACCATGCTAATGAAAGGAGCCAGGAATACTATGTGGACTGCATTAACACAAATTCTCGCTTGCTTGTTAGAACCAGATCTAAAAGAGATCTGGTGAAATGTGAGTTTAAAGGTTATTCCTCTAAAAGGTTGACAGTTATTCAGACTGAAGTGAACTGGTTTTAAAAAAAAAGAGGAGTTAACTGACTTGACCAAAACTATTTGACCAGTAATCGATTAGCTCATCTGATCAGATTAAAGTTCTTAAAATTATTGTAAATTCCACCTAAAAAATGTGTGGTATAAAAGACTAGTCTCTTTAGACAAAACATTTAATATCTTCAGTCATTATAATTGGTGCTATCTGAGGCTCGTGTTGGGAAAAAGGAATGTATTTTTGACTCTTTTTCTTTTCATCAAATAATTATTTATATTGGTCATTTAAGAGTCATATATTAACTGATCTTCTACTGTTGTTTGTGAGATGCTGTGCATACTAATTAGCATTTTTGCAGAAGTAGATAAATGCTGGTTCAAAAATAAATTTAGCTCTGCAGAAACTTCCTGTCTGAAGAAAGGTGTTAAAACTGAACACAGAACACAGAAAGTTTTATGCTTTTATTGTTGTGCAGAGAATTCATAGAAAAAGAGGACTTATGTCTGGGAAGGGCCAGTGGAGGACTGGACAACGATTGACAAATGATGAATTTCACTAAACTCCACCTGTTAACATCAGCTGCCTATATGAGTTGAAGTCAGGAAATGAAAACTTTTGTGCACCTCCTAATGTAACTTCTGCACTGCATTGAGGATAACAGAATTCTGTGAATTGAATTATTCAGTTGTATCCAATAAATTGTTATGATTTTTGACATTGAAGAAAAACCTCTCCTGACCTTTTTTCTTGAACACCGTAGAATTGCTTTAGTATTCCAACACTCTGTGATTTCCATACTGTACATATGACTAATCACAATACAAAATGATCATAATAATGATTAATAAATCATTAATAATGAAATAAAATGCAAATCATTTCTGGGGAAATTAGTCTTGGACTGAGTTGAAAAAGTCAGCTCAAAGTATGAGCAAGAAATATATGTCTCCAAAATGAAATGAATAAGCACAAATACAGAATAAAGGAAGGACCCTTCTTGACAGGGAAGAACTTTAACGTGTAGATTTGACAGCAAACTGTGAGTGCTGTTCAAACATCAGAATAAGGACAGCCGAGGTCTTAAAATTGAGGAGTGATCAAAATTATTATTAGAATCTAGAAAAACAAAAACATCAGAAACAAGACCAAAATGAGGCTGTACAGATTTATCATACTCCTGATTTCCTTGTATGATTGCAAAGCGACACTTAGGAAGCCTTGAGAGATACTTGTATTCGAACTGGCAGAAAAATACATGGAGTTTGCATCATAGATAAGATGAGGAACAATGATTTTAGAAATCTCTTAATGAGACAATAACAATCATGCACGCAGTACAAGAAAGACAACACCAGTAGCTTGTTACTTTGTCTGGAAAAAAACGGGATTGACAACAGCACAATGACGTCCAAGAACAATGTGGATGTCATCAGTGCTGGCGAGATATCATGTCAGACCATGAGTTCTATGAGAATTGTGCAAGATACAGAGAAGTAACGTTCAGCTTGCAGTGAAGTGCAATAAACTGCATGGAGATATGGCCAAGAAAATAGAGATGTTCTTCTAACAGTTTTTAATCAGTATTTGTCATATTTAAAATTACATTTACATCTTGGCATCATCAAGCTCAGTCATTTAACCTGGGGAAACCCTTATTACAGGTACATGTTTAGACAAGTGTGGTAAGATGATACTTCCTTATATCAGTCATTACAATCAATTCTGCTATTTCAGCTAAAAGACTGTTTAAACCCAGGCCTTTAGGGGTAAAGTTGATTAAAAGCTTTGAGCATTAATGCCATATTTGTGTAAGACAGAATTTTTTTATACAGAAGTGCTCCAGCCACAGTATCAAAACTATATAAAATAAAATAATAAAATAAATCAATTATTTGTTAAGTAACTCTACATTAATATGCATTAGTCAGCAGTTTACAAATACAGCTAAATGCTGTATTATTGATATATACAGTTAAAGTCAAAATTATTAGCCCCCCGTTGAATTATTATTATTTTTTTTATATTTCCCAAATGATGTTTAACAGAGCAAGGAAATTTTCACAGTATGTCTGATAATATTTTTTCTTACGGAGAAAGTCTTATTTGTTTTATTTCGGCTAGAATAAAAGCAGTTTTTAATTTAAAACAAAATTATTTTAGGGTCAAAATTATTTGCCCCTTCAAGCTATATATATTTTTTTCTATTGACTACAAGAACAAACCATCATTATACAATAACTTGCCTAATAACTCTTACTTAACTAATAACCCTTCCTAGTTAACCTAATTAACCTAGTTAAGCCTTTAAATGTCAATTTAAGCTGTATAGAAGTGTCTTAAAAAAACAAATCTGCTCCCCATTCAACAGAAATTGGGGGATAATTTAAACAGGGAGCTAATAATTCTGACTTCAATTATATATGTGCGTGTATTATCCTATTTTGTTAATCATTACAGCTGGATCTCACAGCAATTCATAACTTTTTGATTTAGTGGCTAATAGGGTATATGCACTGCACACAGACTTTTGAATTTAGTCAGAAAGCCCCAGGGCATCTGGTTAATTGTCATCCTATACAAAATCACACCGTTTAAGATCTGATTTCTTTAAAAAACAGTGATCTTCACTGCCTGATTGAGATACTATATAAAGTGGTAATCAGACCAAACAAGAAGCACTACATTAAATTATATTTTTATATGCCACATGTTTAAAATACGGAAATTAATTTTACCCCAGTATTTTCAATGGAGTTTCTGCGTTAGCCTGCTGATAATATGACACCTGCATTTAAACAGTATTTCATCTCTTTTTTACAGTTTAACAACCAAATGAAAGGTTAAGTCTGTTTAACTGATTATATTTGATTTACATTACATCTATGCTGTTAAAGGAACCTCATGAAATTAAAAATGGTCACAGTAAGTTTCCACTGGAAGTTCATCATTGGCTGAAAAACACAAGCTGTGCATATAGCCCATTTGTTTGAATTCAAATATGATAAAGAAACTATTCAAATCATCATTTATACATATTCGTTTTCAGCTGTATTTATTTAGTAATAGTTACTCTGTTAAAAATGCTTTATTAACAAAATCCTATACAGTTTTGTGAACTACCCTTTAATAATTGGTTTATAAATTAAGCTTAAGAACATGGAAATGTAATAATTAATAAAATATAAAAAATACAATAAAAACAAATATATTTGTTTTTAAGTTAAGAATACAGGATTTGTAGCTGCATTTATAAACTGCTTACTAATGTTTATTGATGTAGAGTCAGTGCTTAACAAATGAGTTAACTATTTGCTATTGCTTCATAAATGGTTCACAGTGTGCATTTATTATAAAGTGTTACCAAAATTTTTAATGTATAATTTATTGTATGAAAGTCTTTTTTTCTGACAAAACTACTGCAAAAATCAAACCCCTGCATCTTTTCATTTATTCATTTTCCTTCAGCTTAGTCCCTTATTTATCAGGGGTCACCACAAAAAAATGAACCGCCAACTATTCAGATATACAGTATAGTTTATGCAGCTGATGCCCTTCCAGCCAATTCCAGAACTAGGAATGTATTTTTTCATATAATTTTAATGTCACTGGAAAGCATGTAGCAATTCCTGTGAGTCTTTATTCGAAAGATAGCTTCTTCTTTGCGTGTGTGAGGGAGAATTAGTTTAGCAATTAAAGTAATTGAATTGAAACTCAAAAATTCAAAAGTGCTGATTTTAAATTAGTATTTAAGACTGGTTAGATCAGTTATTACACTTTTGTATAATTTTCAGTGCTATTAAACAGAAAATAAATGACCTGGTAACTACATGTATCATGTTTGATTTCTGCATCTGCTCTGGATTTGCCCACAACCACTCAAAACTTTCTTGTATTAAAAAGATTTACGAACAAATGATGTTTTTGCTCCATTTATGACGTCTGTTTTCTCTTGATGACGAACATGCTCTCTGTCTATGCTCTCTCAATGATGTATGCGCAAAATACAAGAACACTGTGTCCAATCCACAGAAATCTTTAAATTGAGCAATGATTTGGCTTGGGCTCTCAGAATATACGCTTGCTAAACATACACTTCATTAAATGTTCACACAAGAAAGTTTAACTATATGGTTTGTTGCTGTGCACACAGTGTTCATCTGAGAACAATTGTAGCCACAGGGCCAAACCAGGTCTGAAAGACCAGCAAAGATGATAACCAATTATTCTCAGCAAACTGCTCAGAGACTCTCGACAGTCTAGTAATAAAATTGATTTATATTAAACAAATAACATATGAAATGTGAACACAGTTAATTTTTCATGATCAAAACTATGCACATGATCAAACTTGTAGCAATAAACATAACAATTTAGAAGTTTGTGTTATATTTTTATATTTTTTATTCCCTGATGCATAAAAAATGCATTAAAGACATGTAAAATTGTACAAAACATTAACATTTTAAATAATTGCTTTTAACCTATATAACAAAGGAAAACTACTTCAACTATGAGAAAAGTAAGAAACATTTTGGAAACCCAAGTCAAATGTGACAAGAGGGCTTTGAGCATCAAATTTAAAAAATAATAAAATATATGAATGAATGAATGAATACATAAGTAAATAATAAAATAAAAAAATAAACAAACAATTTGATGTCATTTATGCATTTTTATTCGTCTCAGTCCCCTTATTTATCATGGGTTGCACAGCGGAATGAACTGCCTAATTTGATAAAATAAATAAATAAATAAATAAATAAATAAATAAATAAATAAATAAATAAATAAATAAATAAATAAATAAGGATCACAGTGCATGCAGCCCTAAATGACTAATTAACTGCTATTTTTTTATCTTGCAGGTTGCCATTACCCTACAACACTATAGTTTTACCAGATTTTATTAGAAAATGGTGTGGAAAATCATTGCCTTTAACTACTCCAGTTTATAACACAAGGTGAATCTAAACAGCTCTTGGTTGAATTAAAATAGAACTTCTGGTAAACACACTATAATAGCAGTACACTATGAAACTCTTATTAATCATTTCCAGATACTGTAGTTAACTCATCAGTTGTTGAGTATTAACTCTACGTCTAGACTTTAGTGAGCAGTTTATAAATACAACTACAAATGCTGTGTTCTTGAGTTAAACCCACATATATAATTTGCTGGTATCACTTTACAATGTTGTATTTATTAACGTTACATAATTAGTTAATTTACTTCAGTTAATTACTTTAGCTTAGTTAATTTAGTTGAGTAATTAATTAGTTTAGTTAATAGTTAACATGTATTAGCAATGAACAAGACATCTGTTAAACATTATTTAATTTTTAATATTAATTAAACATGCACTAATATGATAGTTAATGAATTATTTATTATGAACTAATGGTGACAATGACTTTGTTAAGTGTTACATAATATTTGTTCATTTTAATTTATTGTAATGCATCTCTTTACAGCTTAATTAGCTAATGTTTACTTACACATGCACAGATGTTTTTGATAATGGATTCGATCACATGACCTATAACAATGAACTATGCATTTATTCATGAATAATAAATCTTTGTTAGTGTAATCTTATTAGTAATTAATTTAAACTATGCAATAGTTATAGTAATAATTTGTTACTATTATACTATTTGTCACTGTTGACTATTCTAACATTATCTTGTGCTAATAAATTTGTTGACTCATTTTCACTAACAAAGGCTTGTACAGATATTTCATTTTTTATTACTTTCTGCTAGTTGTTATAATTAAGTTTTCCAGCTCTTATTGTTTAATATTTCTAGCTGTCCCAACTTAATTTTTCTAGTCCTTACAACTTAAGTATTCTAGTTGCCCCAAATAATTTTTTTTCTAGTTCTTATAACTTATTTTTAGCAGCCCCAATTTAAAGATAGTTTAATATTTCTATTTCTTAAAACTTTTCTCTTGTCAGTTCAAGATAATTTTTCTAGTTATCACAACTTATTGTTTTTAGTTAGTGTAACTTTAATTTCTCTAGACTGCATTTCTTAAATAGAGAACTACAACCCCACATCAGAAAAAGTTGGGACAGCATGAAAAACAGAAATAAAAAAGAAAGAAGTGATTTCTAAACTTACGTTGACTTACAGATAATATGAAAACAAAATATTTAATGTAAACTTCATTTCATTTGTAAATATACCTCCTTTCCTGTCATTCAGACCAGCAACACATTCCACAAAAGTTGGGACAGGACCAGTTTAGGGCTAGCAATCAGGTAAACTGGTTAAATAATTAAATAATGATGTGATTTGAAACAGGTGATGTCAACAGGAGATTGTAATCAAAAGCAGCATCTGAAAAAGGTCTAGTCCTTTAAGAGCAAAGATGGGCAGAGGATTGCCAGTTTGCCAAGAAATATGTGAGAAAATTATTGAAATGATTAAAAACAATGTTTCTCAAAGAAAAACATTTAGGTATTTCACCTTCTACAGTGCATAACATAATTAAAAGATTCAAGGAATCTGGAGGAATTTCCAGGTGCAAACCGAAGCTGACACTACATCAAAAATCGTCATTCATCTAGAAGCGATATCACCACACGGGTTCAGGACTACTTTGGCAAACCTTTGTCAAATACCAAAATATGTTACATCCACAAATGCCAGTGAAATCAGTACTGTGCCAAAAGGAAGCCCTATGTTAACAGTGCCATTGACTTCTTTGTGCTCGAAAGCATCTGGGATAGACCATCACAGGGTGGAAATGTGTACTGTGGTCAGATGAATCATTCATTCATTCATTTTCTTTCCGGCTTAGTCGCTTTATTAATTCGAGGTCGCCACAGCAGAATGAACCACCAACTTATCCAGCAGGTTTTTACGCAGCGGATGCCTTTCCAGCCGCAACCCATATCTGGGAAACATCCATATACACTCATTCACATACACTCATACACTACAGACAATTTAACTTACCCAATTCACCTGTACCGCATGTATTTGGACTGTGGGGGAAACTGGAGCACCCAGAAGAAACCCACGTGAACGCAGGGAGAGCATGCAAACTCCACACAGAAACGCCAACTGACCCAGCCGAGGCTCAAACCGGTGACCTTCTTGCTGTGAGGCGACAGCATACTTACTGCACCACTGCGTCACCTCAGATAAATCAGTGTTTCAGATATTTTTTGGGAAGAAGAAAATGATCAACCAGAATGTTACCAGCAGCCATCCAGGTCCAAAAGCCAGGGTTTGTCATGGTATAGGGTTGTGTCAGTGGCAACTTGTACTTCTGTGATGGCACCATTAATGCTGAAAAGTACTGTACAAACAGTAGAGAGCACAATATGCTGGCTTCTTTTCCGGGGACAGCCATGCATTTTTCAACAAAGACAATGAAAACCCACATTCTGCACACATTACAAAGTCCTGGCTGTGGATGAAGAGGATACAGGTACTTGACTGGCCTGCCTGCAGTCCCGACCTGTCTCTAATAAAAAAATGTGTGCCACATTTTTAAGCGCAAAATGTGACAACGAAGACCCTGTACTGTTGCACACCTTGAAACTACTTAAAATTACTCCTGAAACACTTCATCACTTGGTGTATTCAGATCCTAAACGTCTTTAAAGTGTTAAATAGGTAATAAGTAAATAGAAAATAGGTAATCCCTAAACAAAGACAATATTCTCATCCAAAACAATGCTTGGGAAATCCAATGTAATTGAATCAAAATCAAACTGATGATTAATAGCAGAAAACCATGTCTGTAAATGAAAAGTGCAGTGCAGCCTTTAATGCAGAAGTGTCGGGATGCAGATGAGGTTGGCCTTGCACACAAAAGTCTAGGTGTCAGACTATATTTAAAGATTAGTTTTACCAATTTAATGTCTGTACATCCATTGTATTGGCCTCACTTCAGCCAAACTGATTTCTCAGTGTTGGCATCAGGAATGGGAAATCCTTTGTTGGTTGGCCACTAATGCACTGTAAAAAAAAATGTATAATCAATTTGTCATGATGACATATGTTTTAGCTCATTGTAACTTATTGAACTAAGTTAATCATGTTCTAACTTCAATTTATAAGTTATGCAAGCTGTTTTAAGTCAGTTTAAAATAATAAAAGGCTAACAGACTCATTCGGTTAATTTGATTCATTTAAAAAAATCTAAGGCAACCAGAATTTTTACATTTTGGGGTTTCTTGTCTTACAGTCTGTTCAAGCTCTCTCAGGGACTATAGAATTGGATAATAACAAGTTGAAAGGTTTGCTCATTTTTGTTTCAATATTTTTTTAATACTGAACAATACTGTAATAACAGGATCTATTAAATGAAGTATTCAGTACAACAGATCTCTTAACAATATAGTTGTCTAATGGTTTCCACTACTAATACCATTTAAACATTACAAACCATCAGCTATGAACCATTAAAACCACTGGCAATACTGTTAACACTAGCTACTTGATAAATGTTCTTTCTCATTTCAAAAACAGCAATTAAAACATTGTCTTCAGGCTTTCTATTTTAAAGTTTAGTTAATTGTTTGTTTCACTATACATGACAATGGTAAACAAAAACAAAAAGACTATTGGCTCTGCCAGATGAGGCTGACTTTTCCCTCAAACATTTAAATCCCTTTTTGCAACTGCATTCTAACTGCTTCAGTCTCATTTGCATTTTAAATTATTTATGTTTGTCTTCAGGTATTGAAAAAGTTATTAAAAAGTTAGTCTATTTCCATATATCTGAACTCTATATCTGAAGCATTACCCTAAATTACAGTGGCCTTGAGATAATCTTTATGAGGCAGTTAAGAAGATGGTAGTGTAAAATGGTGAATATACTTCAACTTTTCAATTACAGCCTTTGCTTTTTAATTCTAATAATTAATGCTTTGACTAAATTCCTATAGAAAGTTGACATGGAATATTTGACATGGCTGTTACAATTTACAATTTTCAATATCGTGACAGGCATTTCCTTTTATTGTCTTGCACAAACATTGTCTACAGCCCTATAAAAGATAAGGTTATCCGGCTCACAAGCAAACAGCTAATACACATCTACTATTTGCACTGACAAACAGCATCTGCCTGCTGACAGTCACCAGGTTCACTGGAAAAAAAAACACATTCTAATCACTCTAATCAAGAGAAATACATATAAACATTAAACTATTGCACATCCGCTACATGACCCCAGCCTGTATTATGACACATAATGGCTTCACTGATATGAATGTGAATCATAATCAATTAAAGATTTAAGTTTTTGCATGTGGTGTTCAATCTAAACTTAATGTCCTTTTGCAGAGTGACCTTTTGTAGTTCTTGTTGGCAGATTAGATACACAATCAGGTCAAGGTCAAAGTGCAAATCAGTGCACAGAGGAACAGTCTCACGCTGAACTTTAAAGACAGCTGATGTATCGTCAGCCTGGGTTTACTAAGAGTCATTTTAATACTTCCATTCCATGTGCCCATGCTTATCAACAACAGAGCAGGTGCCCTTGACACAATCAATTTGGCATACATCTATGCACTATATGTGATTATCTTTTAGATTTAGGTCTATGTAAGGAATACTTTTAAACAGGGTTCCCTATTGATAAAAAAGTAGATACTATGAGAGATGTTTTATTGGTTTCCACCACTGAATGCATTTCAAACCATTGACTGTTAATCTGTAAAATTACCAGTCCATTAAAATTGTTCCTTCATTCATTGTGTTTCGGCTTTGTCGCTTATTTATCCAAGGTCACCACAGCGGAATGAACCACCAACTATTAAACTATTAAGTTTTACACAGTGGATGTCCCTCTATCTGCAACCCAGTACTGGGAAACAGCCATACACTCTCGCATTCACTTCACATTCACAATCTTATCTGTACATGTGTTTGGAATGTGAGGGAAACCGGAGCATATGAAGAAAACCCACGCCAACATGGGGAGAACATTCAAACTCCGTACAGAAATGCCATCTGGCTCAACTGGGACTCCAAACAGCAACCTTCTTACAGTGAGGCAGCGCTGCTAACCACTGAGCCACACCACTATAATTGTTTCTAGTGTATTTTGGGTAATTACCTGATCAAGAGGCCAACAGTAACCATTGCAGATTGTATTCAAACTAATTTTCTATTTTCTGTTGTTTTATATTAGGCTTAACAGACTTGTTTAATGTTATATTATTATATCTTTAAAAAAACTGCCTAAGCCATTTTGCTGGTCTTGTTTTACTTATCTACTACAAGTTTCACTTGGTCTACCTGGCTGAAAATCTATTTCAAAAAAAAATAAATTATAATAAAATCAGCTATCTTGTACCAGCAGACTAATTTATGTCGATTTAGGATGTTCTTTTTGGTCACAAAAAGCTGAAGCTAAACAAGTTTGCAGTCTTGTTAAACTGCACATAGTGTAGGGATAAAGAGGTGTAGTGATGTTGACTTTTTTTGTACTCATCGAATTTTAGTCTCATTTTCTTTGTTAACTAATATTCCTTTCAAGGCATTTGGCCATTACTAATAGAAATTGCATTTTTACATATAGAACTTTCCATCAAATGCAACCTTGTTGTGTATCATTTAAAGTTGCTGTGAGAGAACCATCATTTCAATGTTTTTGTAAAGAACTCAATCATTTTGTAATGTTAATGGGACATTGTAATGTTAGATCAATTAAACACCTTACAGCCAGTAAATAAAACAAACTCTGGTGTTTGGTTTAAAAAATTCAGTCTGTACTTTGAAAATAAAGTTCAGTACAATCACAAAGCACATTATTTTACAAAATGTTTAACAGACAGTGACAGATGAGTGTAGTTTATTACATTTCCTAAACAATATACAACATAAAATAATGCAAACTACACTATAATTTAGGAACTATGAGAAATACTGTGTCTACACATAATAAAGGTGCAAAAAAATGATACTGAAAACAAAAAGTGACATTCAAACTTCCAAGCATTTCTACCAAATCCACTTTAAAAAGAAAGAAAAGACAACAAGGGTTATTTACATTTGTCTACTAAGAAATTTAAAAAATGTACATTATTTACAGTTCAAGCCAACAGTCAATAAATACAAGCAAGAAACTTAGAGAGATTTGAGTCTGTAACGAAAGTCAACATCATAGGTGGGCTGCAGTACACCCAGTCCAGCCCGAGACTGGTCCAACGGCGGTTCTTTCACATCAGAGTCCAAAAGTTCCATCTCAAAGTACGATAGCAACAAAGACAAGAACTGCTTGATTTCATGCACGGCAAAGAAGCGTCCTGGGCATTTGGTCACCCCAGAGCCAAAGGGCATGTAGTAGTAACGAAGCTTGCGCCCATTACGGTAAAAGGTGGTCTTTTCCTGCCCGTTCTCATCAATGTATCTATCATACTTGAATTCCTGTTAGTGCATAAACATTTATTAGAAGAGTCATTCCTGTGAAATAAAATAAAACAATTCTAGGTGAAAGATCCTAAGCGAAGAACAGAATACTCACCAAAGGATCATCATAAATTTCAGGATCAAAGTGAATCATCGGTGGGTACATAGCAATTACATCATCTTTCCGAATGTGGTAAGACTCCTTATTGTCTAGTTGAAGAAGGAAATCGCTCTTGGCCATTCTCACATTAAGGGATGCACTGGACAGTCTCATCGCCTCTTTAATGATGCTGTCTGAAATTAAAGGGAAGCTTTAGCTCACGTGACCTTTCGCTATGTTAAGAATTTCGAATTCATAGCCATTTTAATATTTTCAAAGTGTTTCCTACCTAAAACTGGCATGTTGTCCAACTGCTCCCTTGTCAGTACAAGCCGAGAATTTGTAGGATCAACTTTCTGATTAGAACTTTCAAAGGTTTGCCTCACCTCCTCACTAGCAGCCTTCATTGCCGCAGGGCACCTACAAACAAGCAGAACATTCATCATAATAAGTACATGTCATACGTATTCTTCGAGAAAACCTATCATTCTAACGAGTCTGTAGTATTTTCAAAGAACTCTTCAAGGTCATTCTTATCTCCGCCAATACAATTAACATATTTATCTGTGCTGTTTGATAACCCTTGGAAGTGACTACTGTACAGTTTAAGTATGAGTCTTACCTGATCATGTGGAACAGAGTCCAGAAGGTTGCAGGCAGAGTGTTGGCTTGTGAAGCCCAAAGTATAGCGACGTGGGTCCGGGCTTTGCTCAGCTCGTTGAAGGTAGATAGTGTGTCGTTCAAAAGCATGCGCAAGGAGATGAGATCAGACACATTGGCACGCCTGCTGAGGTTCTCATGGAGCATAGTCTTGGCAAGTTTCTCACGAGCGCTGTAGGCACTCTTAAAAACATGAATGGGGAGCCCAGCGATCAGAGCTGGGAAGATCTTATCGAACTCTTTAAAGTTGTCCAAAGCATTGAGCACCAGAGCCTTTTGGGCCTGCTGACGTGCAATGCTCTGGTCCCCATCCAGTTCCTTTCCGAAGAGGGTCAGGTAGCCTGCTTCAAACATGACCTTGTAGCAGAAGGCGTAAATACCATCACTTTGCCATTCAGAGGTTGTGGCCTTCAGCATTCCGGATTGCAGCATGGTGCCCTGGAGGTTTTCCATCATGGTCTCGATTAGAGAAGACAAGGCGTCCCCTTGCAGGGTCTTCAGGAAAGTCTGATGCAAATTCTCAGTGGTGTAACCTTGACTGGGATCCATGCTCTCATGACCAAATGCCTACAAGAACACACACACACACGTCATCTCATGCTAATCTAAAAGTTATATTGCTGTAGCATATAACATAGCATAGCAAATGTTATTTTATTTACCTTCGCAGAGGCATCAAAGTGAAATTTCTTCCAGTCAAGGTGCCTTCCTTGACGGATGACAGCATGGTAGGAGAATGGATCACAAAGGAAATGGACATACTGCCCAGCAATCTTGCATGTAAAAATGTGGCCATGCTTCTTCTGTCTGCTGCGGAGAAACTCTAAAGGATTTGCCCCAAACTGAAGAGCACAGCCAAGGAAGGGAATCCAGCCATTCTCTAATGGAGGCTCTGCAGGATGTCTGAAACACACAGCATTAAACAATTACAAACCACAGTTTAAGAACAAAGTTCACTCCTGTAGGCACATACTCTAGGTTAAATTTACTAATTCTATATCTTCAATAAACTCACTGATATCCCCAAACTTTACAAAACTTTTAGTCACAAATCTGTGAGTTTTTACCTTCTGCGTATTCCTGTAATAAGCCAAAGACAACAGCAAAGACCAACCACTATGGCCCAAATGAAGGAAATGGTTAGGATCATGACTGCTAGTAAGACACAATCAGGTGGAAGTAGAGCTTGACTGTATTCTTTGAGGATACAGACAAATGCCCTCAGCACTGTTTTTATATGATTCACCACAAGCCGCAAGCCACAGCCTCTGACGTACTGTAATTCCATAATTGAAGACTGCCCACCACGCTACTTGCTGAAAACGTGCCAGATGCCTTTAAGTGAAAAAAAAAAAAAACTCCCAATAGGTGTGTGTATGTATGTGTGTGTGTGTGTGTGTGTGTGTGTGTGTCCTTGAACGGAGTCCATGGACACCTCCACCTGAGGTCTAGTAGACTGTACTTTGATAGCATTGCAAAGTTGGGAAACAGCTTCAAGGTCTTTGATTTGTGTGTGTTTTTGGTTAAACTATCTTAACCCCTTTACTGTCCCCTCACTTTCTGAGTTGAAAGTGATATATGAAATATAGTTTATCAAAATGAGTTCAGCTTAAATCTTAAAACTGCATAAAAAAGGGTCAGAAGTTAAGGAGTTAAAGTCATTGATGCAAGAGTTAGGCATACTTAGGCAAGTAAACTTCTGCGCATTTGTATTCTAGTTATGCAACATGAGTGTTAGACAGTTCAATTTCTGCAGAAACCTGTATTTCACCATCATAGGTCGCTCAGACAACCTTGAAAAAACAGGGAATTCACAACTTTTGTTTTGATTGCAACACAAAACGTATTGTTGAATAAAAGGTTGTCTGTGTGTGTGTCTAAAATGATTTACAGCTTGTGTTTTGGTTGACAGACGAGCAAGTGTAGCAAATGATTAGTCACATTTTCAGCAGCAGATTTCAAAGAATCTCCCTCAATTGAATTTGAGGAGAGGTCAGAAAGCTGTATGAATTGGCAGATTGTTTATTTGTCCAACAAGAGGTTTATACTCTTGTAACCTTAATTTGACTGGTCACATTTGGATAAACGGTCACTGATCGTTGGTAACTGGTGCTCTGCTTAAAGCTTAAAGGCATCTTGAGTTCAGTCAGTTCATACAATAGACACTATCATAGACCTGAAACAACAAGAGGCACAGAGAATTTAGCAAGTTCAAACGGACAAATTTATCATTTTCACATCCTTAACGGTGTTGTTTAAATAGCTTATTTAAGCCTATTAATGCTCTCATGTGCTGAAATACACTTGGCATGTTTCAGTTTCAACCCAGGCTTATTCTGATTACATTTCTCTCTATACATTTCTGGAGAGAGCAAAATATGTACCAGGAGCGAGTTTTTTTTTTTTCCTGAATCTGCCAGAAGCTGCTATGTATGCTTTTTCTTAACTCAAATTTCTCTTGTGAGTGCCATTTGCGCCTGTTGTTCTCACATAAATCCACTAGATGCTGCTGTTGACTAACTAACTGACTGACTGACCAATCGACTGACCGATCACCCCACCCTCCCCCTTCCCTAAACCCAACCAATAGTATTTTAAAAAGCACAGATTGACTAGAGCCCACCCTCTTCCCTAAACACAAACAACAGTGTTTTAAAAAGCAATCCAGAAAAAGAAAAGCCCCCTTATTTTTACCATGTGTTCAGATTTCACCACATTCTCACTGTGTTTTTTATTTGTTTATTTTACTTTTTGGCTTCAGTTTTTGTCTTACCTGCTTTCTTCGGGGTTCTTCAATGAACTCAAACCCCATCATCATGGTCAACTCCACTTTGCATCTCAAGTATGGAGACATACTATACAAGTTGAGCAACTGGACAAACTGGTAACAGCAGAAAAGCCATCTACTTGCAGGTAAGCAAAAGGAATGGCATCATACCGCTCCATTGCATGCAGATAGATAGATAGATAGATAGATAGATAGATAGATAGATAGATAGATAGATAGATAGATAGATAGATAGATAGATAGATAGATAGATAGATAGATAGATAGATAGATAAATAGATAGATCAGTTTCCAGCCATACATACTGTAGCTCTGGCTACATAATTCATGATCTCCAGAAACATATACAGGGCTACGCTTTTAGAATGAGCCCTTGAGGCAACTGAACAAACTACACCACTGACCAAAGCAATTACACCATTTTTTTGTTGTTGTTGTTGTTGTTATTTAAATCATCCAGAAAACATCATTTACTCATACACAAGTGGTTCAAAACTCTAATGAATTTCTTTCTTCTGTTATTCAAGATATTCTAAAGAATGAAAAAAAAAAATACAACATAACAAAAATACAATTGAAGTCAATAGCCCCAACTTTCTTCAGTATATTTTTCTTTGTGCTTAACAGAAGAAAGAAACTCAAACAGGTTTGGAAGTAAAGAATGAGTAAATAATGAGAGAATTTTCATTTGTGGGTTAGCTATCTCTTTGATAAGTGTGTTAGTAATATGTGCCTATAGGCGCTTACACTATGTGTGCACACACTTAAAAGACACAAAGGCAGCACAAATGCATGCCAAATATAAAAAATTAAAGGATTACATTGCACAAATATATTGCAAGGGCTTGTCCCATCATGTTTTAGCTCTTTCCTTTTCTGGAGAAGTATTATCTTTGCGCTTAGATATTACGCTGTTTTTTTTTTTTTTCTTATTTTTATATATTTTTAAATTCTCCAAGAATTTTGAATTAGAATTCAAATGAATCAGATGCTTTTCATGAATATTATTGACAGTTCAACACATAAGTAACCAGCTTCAGGTGTCAATCTGCTGCCGATCTTATCAAATGCTGCGTTTGAATCTCAATGTGTGTGACGTGTCTCGCTGAAATGAGTTACCTCCATTGATAAGGTCCAGATGAAGGCCATGTTCATCAGCTTTAATAATTAACACTGTGATGGCCAGGCATTTATTTGACCTTGAAACTGCAGATAAAACAAACTGTCTGCTTCAATCAAATCCTTCCCAACTGTATCCCCAAAAAGCCTCTTCCTACTTAAGTCTGTCAGGCTCACAAACCATGTGTGAGAAAACAAATGTACACACCAATAAAATGTGTGAGGGGCTTCACCTAGCATAAATCCATTCATGACACTTTATGGCTGCAGTAACTTTTCACATGATTTCAAAAACTAAATTTCCCAGAAAGCTGCTTTATTATAGTCATTTGTTTTTAAACATTAGCTGTTACTCCAAATAGAAATACTTGGAAATGTCAGAATTGGTCAAGGTATTGATTCAAATGTTTAAGTACTAAAAGACATAAAGGGATGGATGAATGAATGAACGAACGAACGGATGGATGGATTGATGGATGGAAGGAAGAACAAATTAATGAAAAAAAAAATAACTCAAACAAAGAATTAAATAAATTAACTAATACAGACATGCATGCATCTATCTATCTATCTATCTATCTATCTATCTATCTATCTATCTATCTATCTATCTATCTATCTATCTATCTATCTATCTATCCTTTTTCAAACTAATCTATCTATCTATCTATCTATCTATCTATCTATCTATCTATCTATCTATCTATCTATCTATCTATCTATCTATCATCTATCCTTTTTCAAACTAATCTATCTATCTATCTATCTATCTATCTATCTATCTATCTATCTATCTATCTATCTATCTATCTATCTATCTATCTATCTATCTATCTATCGATCTATCTATCTATCTATCTATCCTTTTTCAAACTAATCTATCTATCTATCTATCTATCTATCTATCTATCTATCTATCTATCTATCTATCTATCTATCTATCTATCTATCTATCTATCTATCTATCTATCTATCTATCTATCTATCTATCTATCTATCTATCTATCAAACTGATTTATCTATTTACACAGTAGGTGGTCATGGAGGAGTGGAGAGCAGGAGACTGATTCCTGTGACGCTCCAGGGACTGACGAATCTTCGCTGAGGTCCAGCTGCCTGCCTTCAGCGCCTAGACTGCAGCTCTGCACAAGACGTTTGGCCAGTATTGCCGTGCCCAACTGAGCCTGATTTCTCTTTTTCTTCACTTTCTTCACTTTCGCCAATTGGTGAAGTTGTTTCGTCGCCAATGTCACCTTTGGCTAAACTGAACTGAACTTAAACTCTGAAAACTGAAGTACACTGTTTCAATTTACTATGGTATTTCATAAGAAGCTGTTTTGACACAATCTACATTGTAAAAACGCTATACAAAGAAAAGTGAATTGAATTGAATGTTGATCATATTATTTTGTTTTTCACTATACGTCTTTCAAGAGCCGAAAATTTGATGAAATTAAGGAATTGAGAAAGAAGCAGAATGCTTAACATGGTGCCCATCCAACGTGGTAAATACTGGTTATTTGTAGAATAAATTTCTTTGAAAACTCTTGAACAAATCCCTGAAGAAACAGTTGAATGAGAAATTAAAAATAAAAAGCTTAAAAATGTGTTTATTTTAAATAAAGAATGTTCTTTAAAGAATGTTTATCCATTTAAGAAACGAGATGTTGTTAAAAAACATAATTATGTTATAATTATACAAATTTAGCAAATTTCCATATTAGTTGATTAACTGATTTACGATCATGTTATTTGAATGTTGGAATGCTGTAATTGCTATCATCTGAAACTCATTTAATTTGTTATATAACATCTGAAAACTTTTCCCTTGCATGTTAAAAAGTAAGTCAGATCAAAAGGGGAGTGTTATCAAAACTTTCCCTAGAGCTTTGGCTGGATGTGCAAAAAAATTATATAACTCTAAAAAATTAGGCAAGTCTAGGGAGTTCAAAAAGGGATGAGTTGTAACATCATTGTAAAGAATTTACCCCAAAGGCTGATGGAAAATAAACAGCAATAAACATTTAGTGAGTCTTATATTCATCAGAATCCCTGGTGCCAACATTATTGACAGTTGCCTGTTAAATAATTGTTTATATGCATAGTTACAAAAAATTACCTGTGAAATATTTGTATAGCTCTTGCTGGCAACGAATAATTTTATATATGGTCAAGGACAAAAAAACAAGAGGTTTTAAAACATCAAAGTGATCAAATATGGCTTTGTTTTATTTTTGTGTCGCGATGTGTCGTTTTATTGTATTTTTTCTCAATAACAACAGCGAATATCATACGATAAACAGCAGACACTCCCTTAAATGTCAGTATACAAACAACGGTATAGTATAAACAGTATATAGTGTATAGTTATATACAGTATATTGTTGGGCTGCACATTGGTGCATAAAACTGAAATTGCAATATTTTATTTTCCTCCGATAAATATTGTGATATGAATTTAGTTTCACAAGAAAGTTTGAATAGCACTATATAACGGTTTTCTGCAGTCTAACAGTATTCAGGTACAGAAATTAAATAATCACAATGTAAAAAATGCTTTTCTTATTATGCTTTGTCTCATTTCTAGTATAAATACTGTAAAAGTAAAACTTCTTAGATCAAGTAAAAACATTGTTTTGTTTTCAACTTTAGAAGAAATAAATCACAATTATGAGCTTTTTCTCAAGTAAAATTATTTGCCAGTGGGGTAAGTGAAATAAACCTGTCTTTGCTTTGAAACGGAGATATTTGGACTAGAAACAAGACAAACAATTTTAAGTAAATCGTATAAATTTCATAAGTACAAAAATTAACTACAATTTTGTAGACTCAACATTGCATATGACTGTGCACATTGCAATTTTACATAAACACATATAATATTGCATTGCATATATTGTCAGACATGTTTAGAAGAAAAATCCTTTAATGACATATTTAAAGCAATTTATATGTTTTTACCACCAGATTTTACCCATTTTCCAGGATGGATATCCATTTATATATCTAAATAAAGCCAAAATTCTGCAGTCTGAACCATCATGTAATACCTCTTAGACAAAAATCTTCAGAATAATCTTGTTTAATCCAGAACCTGCTTCACCTACTCGTATAAAAAGTGTGTCCTATCAAATGGTTATGGACATGTGTCTGTTGTTAGATGAAAGATATACCCAGACTTAACCAACCATAACAGTTGCGTTCAACAGTCACTTGAATGGCTGTCTGCCAGACAAGATTATGAAATGAAAGAGATACGGTAATAATAATGAGCCATCCGAAAATGTCATGCCAAGCTCATAAAATGAGTGCAAGTCTGCAGACGCAGCTAAACTGAAAAGTAATTTCATCAAAATGTGAGTCACATTATTCACATTTTAGGCTGTTGTCAATCTCGTTAATTTTGTTATGCATAATAAATGCATAAACGAATGCATTTATGCATTTATTATGCATAACAATAATCTTATCTATAAGAATTAAAAGGCCATAAGAAAATAAGATTTCAACTTAATCTTGAGCTTGTAAACAGAATTTAAAGCTTTTGATTAAAGGAAGGTTATTACAAAGTTTTGTCTATATAAAAAAATACTATAGTAATTTATAGTAAATAATATAGATTTTCGAACCATATAGTAAAGTACTTAAATTAACTGTTGTGGTAGTTTTATAATTGCTGTGATAATACAAATACTAAAGTAATAAAAACATTACCCACTATGGGACTGTTTTACAAAGAAATAAAAATAAAAACACTGTAGAATACTTTAGTTTTTAACTAGAGTAAACTGGTGTATTCATTCATTTTTCTTCAGTTTAATCACTATTTTAGAGTTTGCCACAGCAAAATGATATGCCAACCATTTCAGCATACGTTTTATGCAGCAGATGCCCTTCCAGCCGCAACCCAGTACTGGGAAAAATCCATACATTCAACAATCACTTCACTAAGCAACAGTAAATGTAAGGATATATATATATATATATATATATATATATATATATATATATATATATATATATATATATATATATATATTCTCCATAAATAAAAAAAGAATGATCACAAAACAATAAAAATGATAAATTGTTTCCTCTCTTAACTGATTTGTTGCTTTTGACAACAGCATCTGTTGGCTAAATAAACATAAAGTCCCCATGCCTATTCATGTCTGTACATTCGCACATGCACTATGACCCCCTCACTGAGCCATAAAAGGAAAACAGCCAGAGATTACAGAAAAAACTATAACCTTGAAGCAGCAATGCTAATGTAGCGATAAAAGGACAGTTGCTTTCTGCAACCTGCAAAAACTATGCTAAATCAGGCAAAAGGGCCTACTATACTTATTTATTTGTACATTTATTTGTATATTTATTCATCCCATTAGGTTTTAGAATATGTAACGAGTACAGGGAAATCATACTCAAGCAGAAGAACCATTACATACCAAATATGTAATTCACGGTATCTGTTCTACAGTAAATATTACCCAAAGTTTGAGTAAAAAAAAGTGTAGTGAGTTTTAAGCTGTAACAGCCAGGCCAGGTTCTCCCCGCTAACAGTACCCCAATCACTCTGATCACCATCACCTGAGTTTTGATTAGTCCCGCACCTGCACATTATCAGCCATTCACTCCAGCCCCATAAATACCTGCACTTCAGCTCACTCGGGGTCCAGTCTCGTGGATATACAGATTCAGAAGGACTACGCTCATGGTAAATGATGTCTAGCTTTTCCTGAAAATTACTTACCTGTCTCGTTCGTCTCCTTCCTAGCGTGATTCCCTCCTGGTTTGGTGCCTGCCTCACGATCCCTTCGTGAACCTAGTTCCACCATTTGTTTCGGTCCCTCCATAACATCCGATCCACATCTCCATTGCCAAGCTGCATTAGACTCTTGTCAATTATAAAATTTAATCCGCCACTGATTTCAATAAACTGCATTACTCACAGTTCTGGTCTCAGTCCTCCTTCTGTGACCGATTATATAGTTTAGATCCCTGACTACATCTCCTGACATTAATATTTAGTAATTTGGCAGATGCCTTATCCAAAGCATCTTAAAATTGAGGAGACATTTAGCAAATCAACATGAAGGGGCAGTACCCACAGGAAGTGCAAATTATACAAAAAAAAAATGATAGTGCTAAGAAAATTAAATGCTACAGTAAAGGATTTATTTTATTTTTTAATTTTTTTTGTCAAGCACACTCACCTGTATAGGGCACATTCTGTTTGGGTTGTTGTGTGTTAAGGGGGATTGGGGGACAGGTGGTCCTGGTTGTACTCACAGGGGTTCAGGTGATCTCTGAAGAGATGGGTCTTTATTCGTTGTTTGAATGATGAATCCATATGGGAATGTGAAGATTATTCCAACAGCATGGAACATTGAATGAAAAGGCTTTGGAAAGTGACTTATACAGTAGCCTCTTTGCGGTAGTACCACAAGACGGTGCTTGCTCCTGGAGGTGATGTAGACCTTCAGGAGCAAGTGGAGGTGATAGGGTGCAGTGCCGATGGCTGTTCTGTAAGAAAGCATCAATGATTTGAAATTGATCTGAGCTTCGACTGGTAACCAATGCAGAGAGATAATTAGAGGTGTTACATGAGCTCTCTTTGGCTCATTGAAGACCAGATGAGCTTAAGGGTGAAGGGTGCAGGATGGGTGTTCAACTAAAAGAGCATTCAATAGTCCAGCCTTAAAATGACAAGGGCTTGGACTAAAAGTTGCATAGCATCATCTGTTAAGAAGGGTCTGATTTTGCATGATCAAGCTGTGTTCGCAATGTGCTCTTTGAAGGACAGCTGCAGGATCACCCCAAGATTCCTTACCAAATTACATAGCGTGACAGAAGACGATTCTAATTGGATTGAGAAATTGTGTTGAGTGCGTGGAGTTGTGGCTGAATGTCCTGCAGTTTGACACTGCATACCAAGCATGTGAAAACATAGAATGCCCTTTGTTAATGTAGTGTTAGTGTTTACAGAGGTCAGAAATAAAGCCCTCTCTGTACCTGTAGAGATGGATGATCCTCAGTGCTGCATCCTGCGTCTGTTTCTGTGCAGCTGCTGATGTCTCTGGAACAGTGCCGGATCAGGCCACCTCATCTTCTTTTTGTGACAAATTTCAGCATTAAACCTCCATGTAACCTACAGTGCTTCAAAATCATAGAACAGGAAGAGCTAGATAAAATTATAAATAGCTCTAAACCAGCTACGTGTATGCTGGACTCAATTCCAACAAAATTACTGAAAGAGCTGCTACCTGCTATAGGAGAACCTCTTCTTAACATTATCAACTCTTCTTTATCTATAGGCCATGTTCCAAACTCTTACAAGCTAGCTGTTATTAAGCCTATTATTAAGAAACCGCAACTGGACCCCAACAACTTAGTTAACTATAGGCCTATTTCAAATCTTCCATTTATGTCTAAAATACTAGAAAAAGTTGTTTCTACTCAATTATGCTCTTTTCTGCAGTTGAACAATATTTTTGAAGTGTTTCAGTCAGGTTTCAGGGCTCATCACAGTACAGAAACTGCATTAGTGAAAATAACCAATGATTTACTCTTAGCTGCTGACCGAGGGTGCGTCTCGCTATTAGTTTTACTCGATCTTAGTGCGGCATTTGACACCATTGACCACAATATCCTCATAAATCACTTAAAGTCTACAGGTGTCCAGGGACAGGCTCTACAATGGTTTAAGTCATACTTAACTGACCGTTACCAGTTTGTGAATATTAATGGACAGCCTTCACAAGTCAGCCCAGTAAAGTATGGGGTGCCTCAAGGATCACTTTTAGCCCTTTTACTGTTTACAATTTACATGCTACCTCTGGGAGACATTATTAGAAGACATGGGATCAGCTTTCACTGCTATGCAGATGATACTCAATTATATATTTCAACTAAACCTGACGAGACGTCTGAACTGTCTAAACTAACTGAGTGTATCAAAGACATTAAAGACTGGATGACCAACAATTTTCTTCTCTTAAACTCTGACAAAAAAAAAAAATGATTACTTATTGGGCCTAAATCTTGTACACAGCAGATCTCGCAACTCAATCTACAATTAGAGGGATACAAAGTTAGCTTTAGCTCTACTATAAAAGATCTGGGTGTCATATTAGACAGCAATCTAACTTTTGAAAATCATATATCCCATGTCACAAAAACTGCCTTCTTTCATCTGAGAAATATCGCTAAATTACGAAATATGCCATCCATCTCAGATGCAGAAAAGCTAGTCCATGCTTTTATGACTTCGAGGCTTGATTACTGTAATGCTCTATTTGCTGGCTGCCCAGCATCCTCTATTAACAAACTTCAGCTAGTACAAAATGCAGCAGCCAGAGTTCTTACCAGGTCTAGAAAATATGATCATATCACCCCAATTTTATCCTCCTTACACTGGCTGCCTGTTAAGTTTCGTATTGAATTTAAAATATTACTTCTCACCAGCAACGCGCGTGGCTGTGCATTCATACTTCTGCGCGCTGTCTCTGTTGGTCTGCATTAACACTTCCGAAACTCTAGTTGGCAGTCAGGTGTAAATGTTCCTCTGTGTCGAGTTTCTTCGCTGCTTTTCCTGAACACTTCCGGGATGTACAAGTGGCTCAAACTCGCTCATTTTGAGGCAGGAACCAGCGGACGTGCAGCAACTTTAACTATGAGGTAAACACAAAACAAAACTTTCCATCCAGAGCTCCTTCACGGGACTCCACACTTGTAAACAATCGCTACATTGGGTTCGCGCCATTCGTGCAGCTCTCGGTCCCACCCTGACTCGTCAGTGCTACCAAGCCGACCAATCACAGAGCTTACGCTACGCGTTGTTGCGACGTGTAGTTACATTTTTTGAGAGGTGCACGTCAGTGACGGCGACGGCCACGGCGAAGAGCTATGTGTCAGCGCCGTAGCATACACCGGTGTTTGACGCAGAAGTATAAATCAGCCTTTACGAAGGGAAAAAAAAATGATGTCACTTGTTTGTTTTTGCGTTCGTCTTCGGCATAAAATTAATTTTAAAAATGTATTTAACAACATCTTATCGATATATATTTTATTTACATTCAGTTTATGTTAATATTATTAAATAAATGTTTTTTTTTTTTTGAGAAACTCAGATGGTGCCCTCCTTTGGAGTTGAGGCCCTACACAGCCTGGGTACTCTGCGTATAGGGAGCTCCGGTACTGAGAACAACTTCTTAGCCACTCTAAGTAGAATCTGTTGTAAAGTAGACTGCTGATTGAAGGAAAGTATGGATACAGCACTAAATATATACTCAAAAAAAGTTAAAGTACACATTTTTTAAGTACTTGGTGAAGTACACTGTGGAGAGGTAAGCATGATCGAACACCCAATAAGGGGGGGGAGCATGCTAGGAGCCCGGCGGCTAATCAGCAGGTCAATCAGAAATGATAAATAACACCTGTCTTTCTAGTGATTGGGCCGGAGAGACTCCCTTCTTAAGGAGAACGGGAGGAGCAGTCGGGAGAGGAGAGAGCACACACACACACACACAGCTTCACGTGTGGTGGCTAGAATTTGAAAATAAAAAGATTTACTTACCGGAATCGCCGACCCTGTCTTCTTCTTCCCCCAACAACAACGAACATTATTACAGTGGTGCCGAAGCCCGGGAAGAAGAAGAAACTTCGCTGCCAGAATGTCTACTCCGTCTACTAACCCATGTGCGGAAGTCATCCAGGCGCTCGCGGTTCTCCATCAGGAACAACATCATGCGCTGGTGGAGTTGAAGAAAGAACTAGAACATCGTTTCCAAGTCCTCATGGAGGCCCAACGGGAGGACCTCAAGGTAATCCGGAGTCTGCTGACCCAGGAGATCCAGCCCGCTTCAATATCTATCACGCTACAGAAAATAGCGCTGGAGGATGACCCGGAAGTTTTCCTGGATCTTTTCAAAAAGATGGATGAGGCGTGTTGCTGGCCCCGGGCTGAGTGGCCGGTACGAGTCATCCCGTTGCTCTCGGGTGAAGCCCAGATCGCCGCACAGCAGCTAGCCAGAATCTCCTGGAGTATGCTCACTTAAAGCGAGCCATTATCCAGCGGGCCGGCCATAACCCGGAGGAACAGCGGCAGCGGTTTCGCTCAATGGAGCTCGTTGAAAACGGCTGGCCCTTTGTGTTTGCCCAGCAGCTCCGTGACGCCTGCCGCAGATGGCTGATGAAGGATGGCCAAACCACAGCCCAACTGGTGGATGCCGTGGTACTGGAACAATTCATCACCCGCCTCCCCTCCCGAACATCGGAGTGGGTCCAGTGCCACCGGCCAAACGATCTGGAGACGGCCATCCGGCTGATGGAGGATCACCTGGTGGCGAAGCCCAGGGTCGGCGAAAGAACCTCTTCTCTCTCTCTCTCTCTCTCTCTCTCTCTCTCTCTCTCTTCCCCCTCTCTCTCTCTCTCTCCTCCTGTTCCCAGGCCCAGACTGCAGGGACCGCCTATACCAGCACCCAGACGGCGGTGCACAGAGGCGGATCCGCTGAACGTCCCAAGAGGGGTAGGGCCCTATCTGGACAGAGGGGTGGAGCCACGACCCCTGGCGGTTCCCCAGACATTGACAGGTCTCTCTCCGGTCCAATCGGTTGATCCTGCTGGCCCAGGGGGTATAGTGAGAAAGTCTGGGCCGAGGTATTGGCGCCGCGGACACGAGGATAGAGCACCAAAAGTTTGCTCCGTGAAGGAGGTGAGTGCACTGATTCGCGTTCCCGCCACGCCAATCGTTGCCCCAGGTCGCGACGGGCTATACCGGAGACCTGTGAGTATAAAAGGGGGTACATATCAAGCTTTGGTGGATTCGGGGTGTAACCAAACCTCCATCCACCAAAGCTTGCTTCAAAACCCGGCATTGGATACGAGCTGCAAAGTAAGGGTAAGGTGTGTGCACGGGGATGTAATTCGCTACCCGCTAACGGCAATAGATATTCAATTTCGGGGGAAAAAGCATAGCGTAACCCGCACCTCAAACACTCGCTAATTCTGGGAACTAATTGGCCTGGATTTATTAGATTATTGGGATTCTTATGTGCGGGTGTTTCTTGGAAGAAGAAATCGCCGGATAGGGGGCGTGTCGCCCAGCTGGGGGAATCCCAGGCGGTGACGTCGCGCACTGACTCAGGGGAAGGGCTGGGAATTTCCCGGTGTAAGGACTTTCCCCTGGAGCAGTCGCGTGATGACACGCTAAAACATGCACTCGAAAGGGTGCAGGTTATTGATGGGAAAATCCTCCAGCCTGATCGACCCTTCTCCTATCCGTATTTTGCGGTTATTAATGATAGGGTGTATAGAGTGACCCAAGACACTCAGACAAAAGAAGATACAACCCAGCTATTAGTACCAAAGAGCCGCCGGGAAATGCTTTTTCAGGCGGCTCAATCTAATCCTATGGCTGGACATATAGGTCAGGCGGCCACATTAAATCCCCTCAAGACCCGATTCTTTTGGCCGGGCATTCACGGTGACGTCAGCAGATGGTGCGCTGCGTGCCGTGAATGTCAGCTGGTAAATCCACCGGCCACCCCAAAAGCGCCATTGTGCCCTTTACCAATTATGGAGATCCCCTTCGAGAGAATTGGTATGGATCTCATCGGGCCATTAGAGCAATCCGCACGCGGGCACCGGTTTGCTATAGTTCTGGTGGATTATACAACCCGATACCCGGAAGCAGTCGCGCTCTGTAACATCTCAGCAAAGAGCGTTGCGGAGGTGCTGTTTCGTATAATCTCCCGAGTGGGAATCCCCAAGGAGATTCTCACTGATCAAGGCACCACGTTCATGTCACGCACGATGGGTGAGCTTTACGGATTATTGGGCATTAAATCTGTTCGCACCAGCGTCTATCACCCACAAACAGACGGGCTGGTGGAAAGATTTAATCGCTTAAATCAATGATCCGTAAATTCGTTCACGAGGACGCGAAAAATTGGGATAAATGGTTGGTGCCTTTATTATTTGCTGTGCGGGAGGTTCCCCAAGCCTCCAAGGGGGTTTTCCCCTTCGAGCTTCTCTACGCCAGACAGCCTAGAGGGGTTTTGGATATTGTTAGAGAGGCTTGGGAGGACGAGCCTTCTAAAAGTAAAAATGAAATTCAATATATCCTGGACCTTAGAGCAAAACTCCACACACTGGGGCAGCTCTCTACAGAGAATTTGCTCAAGGCCCAGGATGACCAACACCGGCGATATGATAAGGGCACTAAACTCCGTAAATTTTCACAGGGAGATAAAGTACTTGTACTGCTACCCACTTCAGCTCTAAATTACTCGCCAAGTGGCAAGGGCCGCTTGTGGTCACAAGACGAGTCAGTGATCTCGATTACGAGGTGGTTCGTTCGGATAGGACTGACTCGCGTCAGATTTATCACGTTAATCTGCTTAAGTAGTGGAGGGAGCCGGAGGAAACGGCCGAGCATTCTGGTCACTGGGGGTGATCATCTCTCACCGAGCCAGCTCCTCGACATCCGGCACCTCCAACGTGAGTACTCTGACGTGTTTTTGCCCTGCCCGGTCGTACTAGCCTGATCCAGCACCATATCGAGACCAGGCGTGGTCGTTAGGACCCAGCCATATCGCCTATCTGAACACAAGAAAAAAGTGATTCAGGACGAATTGAGTAATATGTTGAAAATGGGAGTAGTAGAAGAATCCCACAGAGACTGGGCCAGCCCGATTGTCTTGGTACATAAGACCGACGGCTCGGTCCGGTTCTGTGTGGATTATCGCAAGGTGAAGGCTGTGTCGAAATTCAACGCTTATCCAATGCCGCGTATTGACGAGTTGCTCGACCGGTTGGGTGCTGCTCGATATTACTCGACATTGGATTTAACAGCCTTCACTACGCCATTTGGATTACACCAATTTGAGACACTTACGTTCGGGCTGTTCGGGGCACCGGCGATATTTCAGCATCTGATGGACAAAATACTCGGCCCTCACACAGTGTAGTGGTTTCTTGGTTTTTCTCTTCCTAAATCAAACTCAGTCTGGAGGTTATGAATATCAGAGGAGTATACTTTATTGTCGACAACAAAGGAGAACTTTCAGGAGACCCCCAGTAGCATCTCTATCTGAAAAATTCTGTCTAACTCAAATTCTAGCCTGCTTAAATACTCTGTTCCCCTTCGGTTGGGGAACTTCAGTGCCATAAGTGGATGAAATCCACGATGGGAGGATTCGGATCAGAAGCAGCTTGTCTGGAGAGTATTGAACGGGCCAATGAATGAATTAATTGGCAGCGTAAGCTTGCGCAGGTGTGCGGCATAGGCAATTAGCCCAGCATATAAGCGCACCTGAAGCCAGCAGACGCTATCCTTTTCGCTTCAGATCCTTTCTGAGTGAGTCGATGAGGGTTCCTCTTGCTGTTCAAGCACTTCAGAGCGAACGAGTGTGTCTCCCGGTCCAGAGTGGGTCTTCGCGGTGGCAGACGGTCGAGCTGGGTTTCTCCCTTGCCTGCGGTTCTTTGGGTCCGGTCCTCCAGAGCGGTGCGTATTGTTGCAGCTTTCCTAAAAGAGCAACACAGTCGTGCAGCACGTCCTTTTCAGGATGGCGCTTTGACTGTGCGTTTCTGGATGCGGGGGTTTCCTGGCTCCGGATGATGGACACGATCACTGCATTGCATGTTTGGGGGTCCAGCATGTTAATGCGGTGCTCGCGGGCGGTTCATGTCGTCATTGCGATGCCATAACCGTTGCACAGCTAAGATCGCGGCCAACTTTCGCAAGAGAGCGAGCCACCCCAGTTGCCTCCTGTTCAAAGCAGCGGGCGCTCGGGCAGATCTGAGGGTTTCAGCGGGAGATAATCCGCCGCCCACGGGCTCGCGGACCTCTTGCTCCTCACGGCGCTCCATCCAAGCTTCGGGTAGTGGGAGTGATCCGTCTAACCAGATGGTAGCTCTCACACTCGCTGACACTGGAGATCAGATGTCCTCCGCGGCATCGGAGGGTGGGCTTTCATTGTCCGATGATGATCCAGACCCGCTCGCCCCCTTCGGGCTGGTGAGCGCTGTCACTACGGATCCTGAAACGGACATGTTAGCCGTGCTTTCCCGGGCTGCTTCGGCCGTGGGTTGGAGATGGTTTATCCCCCAGCTCCGCGGCCGGACCGACTAGAGGGGCGTTCCCTTCTTCCCGGAGGTGCACAGTAGGCTCACGCGGTCTTGTAAAGCACTTTTTTCTGCTCGTGCTGCGTGTCCCTCCACCCTAACCACTCTTGACGGTGGAACAGCCAGGGGCTATGTGGCGATTCCTCAGGTTGAGTGCATGATGGCGGTAAATCCGCGCGGCGCCTCTTCTTGGCGGGGTCCACCTCGTCTCCCATCCAAAGCCTGTAAGTTATCTACCTCCCTCGGAGCTAGAGCTTACATAGCTGCGGGCCAGGCTGCTTCCGCCTTGCATGCGATAGCCACCTACCAGCGCTACCAAGCGCAGGCGCTGGCCGAGCTGCACGAGGGTGGGTCCAACCCAGGCTTACGAGCTTCGAACCGCCGCCGACTTAGCTCTTCGGATTACTGAGTCCGCTGCGTGTGCGTTGGGGAGGACGATGTCCACATTAGTGGTCCAGGAGCGCCACCCCTGGCTGATATGCGCAAAGTCGACAAAGTCCGCTTTCTTGACTTCCCCATATCCCCAGCCAGGTTCGGCGACACTCTCTGTGAATTCACCCAGGAATTCAAGGCGGTGAAAGAGCAGTTGGTGGGTGATGTCTTATCGGCGGTCCGTAGCCCGCTCCGCCCGCCGTGCCATTCATACCTGCTCCTCGCCGAAGGCGCCCGCCTACGAGAGCTGCTCCGCCCCCGCACACGTCTCCGGCGAAGCGAGCGCGTCGGGCACCTCGGAAGCAGGCAGCCCCCCTGCCCAGAACGCCGCTAAGTCCGGCAACGGACCGCGAAGCGCCCCTGGGACAGGCCATCTGGAGAAGAGGGAACTTGCTCTTTCCCCGCTGGAGGGCGGGGCCCCATTTCCAACGGCACTTTTTACTGCCATGAAAATATCATGAGAGATCACTTTTCCACTTCCCCGGATGTGACAGCCCGAAATCTGCCAGTCTGGGACGCTATGCTTTCTAGCTTGCAGATTCGGTGCGTTTTGCCAGTGGCTCACGAGCGCTGGGAGGACGGTCTCCTTTCTCCCACCCCTCGAGCCTCCCCTCCGGAGCTCGGGTACGGAGTGAGAGCAAATATCTCACCTCCAGCTCTTCCGCGGGACCCTCGTGCTTCCCGGATCAGCACACCCACTCCGCGCTGCCCCACCGCTGGTACGTCAGCGATTGTAGCGATGACTCCATTAGCGAGGGCTCTGCCTGCCTGGTTAGCGCGGGCCAGCCCCTCGCGGTGGCTCATACGCACAATCAGACTCGGTTACGCGATTCAGTTCGCGAAACGGCCCCCCAAGTTTACGGGCGTGTATTTCTCCAGGGTCAACCCCCTGTCCGCCCCTGTCTTGCGAGAGGAGATTGCTGCCCTCCTGGCAAAGGGTGCAATCGAGCCGGTTCCTCCAGCCGAGATGGAAAGTGGGTTTTACAGCCCATACTTCATCGTACCCAAAAAGAGCGGTGGGTCACGGCCAATCCTAGATCTGCGCGTTTTGAACCGCTGTCTGCACAGGCTGCCGTTCAGAATGCTCACGCAGAAGCGCATTCTCCAATGCGTTCGTCCTCAGGATTGGTTTGCAGCCATAGACCTGAAGGACGCGTATTTCCATGTCTCCATTCTTCCACGCCACCGCCAATTTCTGCGGTTTGCGTTCGAGGGTCGAGCATGGCAGTACAAGGTCCTCCCCTTCGGGCTCTCTCTGTTTCCGCGGGTCTTCACCAAACTCGCGGAGGGTGCCCTAGCGCCCCTTCGGCTCGTGGGCATTCGCATACTCAATTATCTCGACGACTGGCTGATTTTAGCCCACTCGCGGGAGCAATTGATTATGCACAGGGACAAGGTGCTTCGGCATCTCCGCCTACTGGGGCTTCAGGTCAACCGAGAAAAGAGCAAACTCGCCCCCGTGCAGAGGATTTCTTTTCTCGGGATGGAGCTGGACTCGATCACCATGGTAGCGCACCTCTCCGAGGAACGCGCTCGCCTGTTGCTGAACTGTCTGAGGGAGCTCGACAGCAAACTAGTGGTCCCACTGAAGTTCTTTCAGAGGCTCCTGGGGCATATGGCATCCGCAGCCGCCGTCACGCCGCTCGGGTTTCTCCATATGAGACCACTTCAGCACTGGCTTCACGATCAGGTCCCCAGACGCGCATGGCACGCGGGCACACACCGGGTCTCGGTTACTGTGCTGTGTCGCCGCGCCCTCAGCCCTTGGAACGACCCCTCGTTCCTACAGGCCGGTGTGCCTCTAGGACAGGCGTCCAGCCATGTTGTTGTTTCAACAGACGCTTCCAACACGGGTTGGGGGGCCGTGTGTCGCGGGCATGCGGCTGCGGGCCTGTGGAAGGGTGCCCAGCTGCATTGGCATATCAATCGCCTAGAGGTGTTGGCAGTGTTCCTCGCTCTCCACCGCTTTTTACCGGTGCTGGAGCGGCAACACGTGCTGGTCAGGACGGACAGTACGGCGGCGACGGCGTATATCAACCGCATGGGGGGTATGCGCTCTCGCCGCATGTCTCAGCTCGCCCGCCGTCTGCTCCTCTGGAGTCACCCGCGGCTGAAATCGCTGCGTGCCATTCACGTTCCAGGCACGCTCAATCGTGCAGCCGATGCGCTCTCACGACAGCTGTTACGCCCTGGAGAATGGAGACTCAACCCCGAGTCTGTTCAGCTGATATGGGCGCGATTCGGGGAGGCCCAGATCGATCTGTTGCTTCCCCCGAGAACGCTCACTCCCAGTTGTTTTTTTCCCTGACCGAGGGCTCTCTCGGCACGGATGCACTGGCCCACAGCTGGCCTCGGGGCATGCGCAAGTATGCGTTTTCCCCAGTGAGCCTGCTCGCGCAGTTTCTGTGCAAGGTCAGGGAGGCGAGGAACAGGTTCTGCTAGTTGCGCCCCTTGGCCCAACCGGACCTGGATATCAGAGCTCTCACTCCTCGCGACGGCCCTCCCCTGGCGGATCCCTTTGAGAGAGGACCTACTCTCTCAGGGACAGGGCACCATCTGGCACCCTCGCCCCGATCTTTGGAACCTCCACGTGTGGTCCCTAGACGCGAGGAAGACTTAGGTAACCTACCGACTGCGGTGGTTAATACCATCACTCAGGCTAGAGCCCCCTCCACGAGGCGCGCCTACGCCCTGAAGTGGAGTCTATTCACTGAATGGTGCGTCTCTCGCAGAGAAGACCCCCGAAATTGCCAGATTAGTGTTGTGCTCTCTTTCCTTCAAGAGAAGTTGGACAGCAGGCTGTCGCCCTCCACTCTCAAGGTTTACGTGGCCGCCATCTTCGCTTATCATAGCGCGGTAGCTGGCGGCACCGTGGGAAAGCATAACCTGGTCATCCAGTTCCTTAGGGGTGCTAGGCGAATTAATCCATCTCGCCCCCCTCTCTTGCCCTCTTGGGATCTTGCCCTCGTTCTCACGAGTCTGCGATCCGATCCTTTTGAGCCACTCGAATCAGTATCTCTAAGATTTCTGTCCCTGAAGACAGCCCTGCTGGTTGCGTTGGCCTCCATCAAGAGGGTCGGGGACCTGGAGGCATTTTCGGTCAGTGACTCGTGCCTGGAATTCGGGCCGGATTTCTCTCACGTCATCCTGAGACCCCGCCCCGGTTATGTGCCCAAGGTTCCTACCACCCCCTTTAGAGATCAGGTAGTGAACCTGCAAGCGCTGCCCCCGGAGGAGGCAGACCCAGCCCTTTCTTTACTTTGTCCAGTTCGCGCTCTGCGCATTTATGTGGACCGTACTCAGAATTTTAGATCATCTGAGCAGCTCTTTGTCTGTTATGGCGGTCGGCAGCAGGGAAGTGCCGTATCAAAACAAAGATTATCCCACTGGATTGTGGATGCCATTTCACTCGCTTATTCAAGTCGAGGTCAGCCGTGTCCCCCGGGAGTTCATGCACACTCCACTCGGAGCGTTGCATCCTCTTGGGCGCGTGCACGCGGCGCCTCTCTAACAGACATCTGTAGAGCTGCGGGCTGGGCGACACCCAACACATTTGCAAGGTTTTACAATCTGCGAGTGGAGCCGGTTTCCTCAAGGGTATTAGGTAACCCTTTGGTGATTGAGGAGACAACTCGGTAGGGTGTTGAAACACGCTTGCTGCACCATTCTCCCTAACACGGAGGTACGTGCGCCTTTTTATCTGTCAGTAAAGTTCCCCGTCAGGTGAGCCCTGCAGATTCCTCCGTGGCCCCCAGCACTGACTCAGCGGAGGAGTCACTTGCTGGCCCACTACATTGTAGGTCTGCCCGCTGGTCAGCCCGCGTTTTGGGTATAGGTGCCTGCTATGCGTGATCCCCACTAGGCGATCCCATATGCTTATTCCGCCACGGTTAAGTCCCCCCCCTGGGCGGACCCGTGTCTTCCCTCTCCGCTAACCACTCTTTTGCTATGAGTACTCCCCCTTTTAGGGCTAGTCCATATGTAATTCTGCCATCTATCCCCTCCTTGGGTAACGGATGGCCTCCGCAGCGTCCTCCCTATCGGGATTGCACGCTTCCCAACGTACTGTCGTATTTCCTAGAATTATCTAGATGCTCACGACTTCCCAAAAAATATATCTAAATCCGTAAAACTTCTGTTGAAGTAGGATAAATTAGGGCCAGGGACACGTTGGAGGACCGCGCCTCCCATGATGTGGGTGCGTCACGCTTGCTTGACTATCTCCTCATCGGGGGCGTTGGTAAGGTGCAGTCATTATGGCGCTTTCCATACTTCTCCCATCGTGGATTTCATCCACTTATGGCACTGAAGTTCCCCAACCGAAGGGGAACGTTCGAGGTTACAGAAGTAACCCTTCGTTCCCTGAGGAGGGGAACGGAAGTGCCATACTCCGTCGCCATAATGACTGTCCCTTAGCTGTTTGAAAGGATCTTCAGCTTAAAAGGATAGCGTCTGCTGGCTTCAGGTGCGCTTATATGCTGGGCTAATTGCCTATGCCGCACACCTGCGCAAGCTTACGCTGCCAATTAATTCATTCATTGGCTCGTTCAATACTCTCCAGACAAGCGGCTTCTGATCCGAATCCTCCCATTGTGGATTTCATCCACTTATGGCACTTCCGTTCCCCTCCTCGGGGAACGAAGGGTTACTTCTGTAACCTCGAACGTTTTTTCCTTTGTTGTACATATGTCACACAAGATCCCTCCTAGTTTAACCCTTGACTCCAAATTCCACCTCTGTCATCTGTTTTTCCCTTATTTCTACATATATCACACAAGACCCCCCTAGTTTAACCCTTGACCCCAAATTCCACCTAGGTTAACCATTCTAATGGTATTCCTCTAATGGTATGTATGTCTACAAGCAGATTATACACATACAATTTGAATATATAGATTAACTTCACATTTTAAAGAATATAAAATCCACTTCAACAGCATATGCCGCTGCTTATCTAGATGATATGATAATTTACAGTAATGACTGGCAGCGGCATATGCAACATCTGAGGGCGGTATTGTTGGCGCTGAGACGGGCTGGGCTCACGGCCAACCCACGGAAGTGCGCAATTGGGCGAGTGGAGGTAAGGTATCTGGGCTTCAACTTAGGTCAAGGGCAGGTGCAACCCCAAATTGATGACTTTGCGGGGGGGCACTATTGCACGCTCCTGACTTTGCTCTCCCCTTTGTTTTACAGACGGACGCATCCGATCGGGGACTGGGGGCGGTTCTCTCGCAGAAGGTGGCGGGAGTGGAACGGCCGGTGCTGTACATTAGCCGCAAACTCAGCAAGAGTAGGCTAAGTATAAGTGGGGGTATGTGGAGAGGTAAGCATGATCAAACACCCAATAAGGGGGGAGAGCATGCTAGGAGCCCGGCGGCTAATTAGCAGGTCAATCAGAAATGGTAAATAACACCTGTCTTTAGTGATTGGGCCGGAGAGACTCCCTTCTTAAGGAGAACGGGAGGAGCAGTTGGGAGAGGAGAGAGCACACACACACACACAGCTTCACGTGTGGTGGCTAGAATTTGAAAATAAAAAGATTTACTTACCTGAATCGCCGACCCTGTCTTCTTCCCCCAACAACAACAAACATTATTACATACACCAAAATCAGAAAAAGTTGGGACAGTATGGAAGACGCTAAAAAAAAAGAGTAAACTTCAAAGCAATTTCCAGATTGATTACAGAAAATATAACAACAAAATATTTTATGTTTTGTCCGGTCAACTTCACTTAATTTGTACATATACACCCTTTCCTGTTATTAAAGAAGCAGTTTAGGACTAGTAATCAGGTAAACTGGTTAAATAATAAAGATGTGATTTGAAACTGGTGATGTAAACAGGTGATTGTAATTATAATTTGGTACAAAAGCAGCATCTAAGAAAGGTTTTAGGAGCAAAGATGGGCCAAGGCTCGCCAGTTTGCCAACAAATACATGAGAAAGTATTGACATTTTTAAAAACAATGTTCCTAAAAGAAAGAAAGGAAGATATTTGAATATGTAACCTTCACAGAATTACAATGTGTACTGTGGTCAGATTAATTAGTATATCAGCTATTTTAACAGAAAAATTTGGACACTGTGTGCTGTGGACCAGAGAAGAAAATGATCATCTAGACTGTAACCAGCAACAAGTCCAAAAGTCAGGGTATGTCATGGACAAGTGTCCTTGGCAAAGGTAACTTGTACTTCTGTGATGGCACTATTAATGCTGAAAAGTACAAGGAAATTTTGGAGCACAACATGTTTCCTTCTTTTCCAGGAATGCCAATGCATAGTTCAACAAGACAATGCAAAACCACATTCTACACGCATTACAAAGTCCTGGCTGCAGAACAAGAGGATACAGGTACTTAACTGGCCTGTCTGCAGTCCCGACATAAATTTTCTTAGAAAGCTTTATTGATTCTCCTGTGGTTTAAGTGAAGTCTGAGCATGAGTGATTCAACCTCAGATGACATTAGTTTTAAGATTTATGAGGAATATGGATAGGGGGTAATGTTAATATTCCCAACCTCATATGACAGCAGGGATTTTGTATTTACAGTTGAAAAAGATTTATGATGCACAGTTGCATGGTGCTATCAGGCAGATTTTGATTGATGTGTTGTTTATAGCCTAAAAAGAAACCATCCAATAATTTCTTAAATAACGGTAAAGAGTTACATAATTATTAGTTATATAACTTCCAGGGATGCCCATGCATATTTCAACAAGACAATGCAAAACAATATTCTACACACATTACAAAGTGCTGGCTGCAGAAGAAGAGGATACAGGTATTTAACTGGCCTGTCTGCAGTCCCAACCTGTCTCTAATAGAGAATGTGTGGTTCATTTTGAAGCACAAAATGCATCAATAAAGACCCTGTACTGTTGTCCACTTTAAGACTTGTTTGCAGGAAGAATGAGACAAAATTACACCTGTAACACTTCATCACTTGGTGTCTTATGTATGTCTTTTAAGTGTTGAATCAAAATTAAAATATGTGTTTATTAAAAAAACTAAAAAACTCATGAGAAACATATTAAATAATGTTTGTTGTTTTGTCTGCAATAAAATACAGGTCAAAGTAAATTTAGCAATCTCTTCTTTTATTTCTATTTCACTTTTCGATATACTGTCACAACTTTTATTGATTTGAGGTTGTACAATTTCAGATAAAAAAACTACTGAAGTCTTGCAGTATTTGAAGTATTTGTAACTCAATACTTTACACAAGTAGTTGTGAGTATGTATGTTTTCAGCACCCACAAAGAGCATTAATTATATCTTTTTTAATCCCTAATGTGCAAACTTAAAAACAATCCTTTATCAGTACAGAACCATATCATGTGTTGTTTAAAGTTAGTTTGCTTTTCAGTTCCATGCACTCAGTGACATGTTAGAAGGACTGTTGGGGAGTTTCTGCCTGAGCATTGATTTTTTTTCCTGGATAGAATTGTACTGTATGTTAAATTCATGATCCAGTAAATACGTCAGGATATGCCAATATTTGTTTAAACCGCTGTATGAAATGAGTTTAGACTCATGAATGTAAACCTAAAAATAAAACCTAAATCCAACGTCTAGGCCAGTGTTTCTTGTCCCATCCGTAAAATAAATGTATACACAAGTCCCTTTTCAAACATTCTTTTTTTTTTTTTTTTTTGCAGGGGTGAGGGGTGGTGTTGTCTCATGCCACCAATTCAATTCCCAGACTGCATTTTCTTAGAAAGCTTTATTGATTCTCCTGTGGTTTAAGTAAAGTCTGAACATGAGTGATTCAAACTCAGATGACATTAGTTTTAAGATTTAAGAGCAAGTTGGATATGGGGTGATGTTAATATTCCAAATCTCTTATGACAGCAGGGATTCTGTATTTACAGTTCAAAAAGATTTATGATGCTTAAATAACTGTAAAGAGTTACATAATTGTTAGTTATATAACTTCTCAACTGGTTTGACATTCAATGACCCATTTCATTTCAGTACACAAACATACAGTATACAGTGCACAGCATAAATAAGAATTGGATCAAAATTAATATTTTTATCAAATTCTCCAGTCTGATCTAATGAGGAAATGCAAATATTCTACATTTTGTCAGTTTAGTGGTTAATTCTTTAGATACAGAAATGTAGAATTTTAAAAAGGAGGCATGGCACCCAACCCTGCCCCCTGAACCCAATTATCTTTGGATAATGAGTAAATTGTATAAATTAGATCATACGAAATCATACGAATTAGCCACTAAACGAAAAAGTTACGAATTGCCGTGAGATAGCATTGATTTCTGAGAGAAACAGATATAGTTTAGTGCAAAAATAGAATGCTTAAGCGTGTGGTCAACTAATATAGTAATAAAAACAGAATGTTTTTAAATTCATATGAGGTGTTTGAAAAAAGAAATTGCAAAGTTGTTTATTTTTTCCTGTTTACTATCACTTTTTATACTATAATAAATAAATTGGGCAGCGGCATGGTGGTTCATCCATTATAGCTGTCACCTCAAAGCAAGAAGGTGACTAGGTCGAGCCCCAGCTGGGTCACTTGGCATTTCTGTGTGAAGTTTCTATGTTCTCCCTGTGTACGTTTGGGTTTCCTCCAGGTGCTCCGGTTTCCTCTACAGTCCAAAGACTTTCAATATACTTGAATTGAATACGCTAAATTGGCCGTAGTGTATGAGAGTGAATGAGAGAGTGTATGGGTGTTTCCCAGTTATGGCTGGGTTTACTGGGTTGTGGATGGAAGGGCATCTGCTGTGTAAAACATATAATGGGTAAGTTGACAGTTCATTCCTCTGTGGCGACCCTGATATATAAGGGACTAATCCAGAGAAAACTAAATGAATATGTACTAAGTGAATGGGGTGTACTAGTTTCTGTACTTAAATCTTAAGTTATTTTATTAAATTACTTCCAGTTTAGGATTTAGTACAGGCTAATTTAATGTACAGAAATGTAGAGACATTTTATTTAACAGAGCGATCTGTGAGGGGTGTCAGCATTTATGCTGGGTGTTGTATAAACAACAAAGAGCTGTAAAGATGATTAAAGTGGTATGAACACCAAAGTTTAAGAAATATAAGTTGAATGCAGGTCATTTATTTTGCTCTTTATTTAAGATGAAGTGATTCGTGTGTAGAATTGAAGAATGTGCTGTGAGCACAGTATAACTCCTGTCAGGTCGGATTTTTTTTTCGGTAACACTTTACAATAAGGTTCATTAGTTAATGCATTTACTAGCATGTACTAAGAACTAATCATAAACAACACATGTACAGCATTTATTAACCATACATGAACATTTACTAGTGCATTATTAACATTTACAGTTCAAGCTTGTTAACATTAGTTAATGCACCATGAGTTAACATGAACTAACAATGAACAACTGTGTTTTCATTAACTAACGTTAACTAACATGAACAATTAAAGTAGTAGATGTATTGTTCATTGTTTGTTCATGTTATTAAATGCATTACTTAACATTAACTAATGAACCTTATTGTAAAGTGTGACCTTTTGTTCTTTGGTGAGAGATATTTTGTTTAATAAAGATTAAGATAAATATTGTGCTTGTATTACTTTTATGTGTTACTGCCTAGTGTATGACGGAGTTTTTTAATGACTAGCCTGATACTCATGTCTAACACAATATTATCCACAGTATTTCTTTTATCCTGTCTGTTTCTATCTCATGAACATGAACCACATCTGACAGAAACGTCCACAGCTCACATATCTTTTAAAATGAAAGTATAGCGCATCACAAAAGCGCTTTGCGACACACCCAAACCTTTCTGTGCCCATTTTATGTGGCAACCCACCAGTTGATAATCACTGTTATATAACGTTTTCTTGCGAGTTAATTAAATTCTTGTCAAAGACAAGTTATTTCAAATAAGCAAATATATATTGTTAAACAACTATAAGAATAAACAAATCAAAACAAAGTAAAAAAAAAAGCACAAGTCAATAGTTTTTCATTGAATGAAATTGCTAACACTATTTTTGTGAGTAAATGAATTAAAATCTTGCAAAATGAAGTAAAATTTTTGCAAACGATATTGCGTCTAAGCACACCTGACAAATATTCAATGAGCAATCATCTGCAATCCTTATAAAAACAGTTGCCAGTCTTTGCCAGAATAGATGGAGGAGGTCAATAGTGGCTATGTATATATTATATGCTAATAGATTTTACTGTATTTTGGTTTACACGTATATCTGGAACATTTACAGTATTTCCGTTTTCAGCCAGTTTGGAAAAAATGTCATGGATTCAATAAGAATTGCATAACAACATTTGTTTATTATTATTTTGGATCCAATCCAATTGCAGATAGTCAAATTGATACAGCATACAGTATATAATATGTGGAATATATACAGTCAATATATGTATGTACAGTGTGTGTGTGTGTGTGTGTGTGTGTGTGTGTGTGTGTGTGTGTGTGTGTGTGTGTGTGTGTGTGTGTGTGTGTGTATTGAAGGAGTCGGAGTTCTACCTTCAAATCCATCAACATTTATCCTTTTTCTCAACATCCTGTTTCCCATCACTTTGATTTGATTTGATTTGGTTTGAGATATATATATATATATATATATATATATATATATATATATATATATATATATATATATATATATATATATATATATATATATATATATATATATATATATATTTTTTTTTTTTTTTTTTTTTTTTTGAATATATGAAGGAGTATTTAACTTTCTATTTAAGAATTTAAGTTTTTCTTTTTGCCTATTTTAACTTTGTTTTCAGGAGACACACAAAACCAGGTCATAGGTCATGGAGACCTCTCTTTCTCTCTCCCTCTGCCCCCCTGAACAGAGAACCGATGCAGAGAAGAAGAAAACACCTGTTCTAGTGTCCTGAAATTGTCTACAATAATTTAGCTGTTGGATTGATCTGTTTGTTGATTATAATTAATATTAAATTAATTCTTTTTGTATGGAGATAGACACTTTGTGTAGTGAGAATATTGTATCAGACTGTTGATGGAAACGGTCTTGAACCAGTTTGATAACACAGCTGAACGTACAAGAAACATCCTTGAGTTTCTAACACAGATGGTCTCTTGTGTCAATTGTGTCCCTAGTTTAGCTTTTCACAGGTCCGAGATCAGCTCTTAATAACTTGGGGTCGACCTAACCCCCAGGAACCATGTCGCCATCCATATCTGGAGTTAGATACAATTCTTTCTTGACGCACACATTAAGGCCATCCATATCTGGAGCTAGATACAATACTTCATTGACGCATGCATTTAGAATTCTTTATTTTTGTTGTAACCAGTAAGAACTGTTTTACCTGGATCCCACCTTTTCCAGACTTGTGTAAAGAGTATAATTGCTGTATTGTTGTACTGTAAATCAGATCGGCCTGTGAACTGATTCACGCTGAGTTCTGTAGTTTGTTGTCTATAGTGTAGTATAGTTACAGTACTTTTTTGCAAGTTGTGTTGTTTCAAATTGTTTCACTTTTGCCTTTGTTGGGCACTGTTAGAGCCTTTTGCTAACAAAATGTGTCCTTTTGACTATGAGTGCCACTGCTTAAGCCTGTGTGTTAACAGTTTTGAAAATGTGAATTTCCAGTTGATGGCTGCCTTAAATCAATTAAGAAAAACTTTAAATGGTTGATTTTTTTTTTTTTTTCTGGGACAGTCGGTTTTACATTGTGGACACAGAGTTTTCTGTATCAAGTGTACGCAGTAAGCATTAACCCATGCATATTCATATACTCTATGCCGTACACTTTCCAATAGCCTGATGTGCACCTCCAAAAAAAGTAACTACACAGCACAAGGACACTGAAGATATGATTTGTGAATGATACAGTACATATATATATATATATATATATATATATATATATATATATATATATATACATATATACACAGTGTGTGTGTGTGTATATATATATGCAGTATAGTGGGGTGGGCGATGATGTAAGTCCCCCGCTGCCCTAATTTGCCAGGGCCCTGTGGACTCTGTTACCCTTTTGCCCCCACTAGCGACTCCTAGCAGGGCCATTATACCATATTGAGTTTATACAACAGTTCGATGGCAAACATCATGATTTGTGGAACAATTTAACTTTAACATCAACCGCAAATTTTTTTGGTTTTTGCTCCGTATAAAAGGGTTGATGGTTGCCAACAGGCTGAAAGTCCCATTTCCAAAATGATGCTAACACATTTTCAGATAGGCAAAATATTTAAAAACAGACTGCATAGTTGCAATCTTACAACTACAATCTTGTCTTTAAAAAAGGCTCAAATTACATCACGTTGTCCAACAGCTGCAATGACAATATAATGTAATATAATATAATATAATATAATATAATATAATATAATATAATATAATATAATATAATATAATATAATATAATATAATATAATATAATAAATTATAAAATATTATACTATAATTTAATTAAATTTAATATAAAATAATATAATATAAAATAATTTAATATAATATAATATAATATAATATAATATAATATAATATAATATAATATAATATAATATAATATAATATAATATAATATAATATTCATTAATTTTCTTGTCGGCTTAGTCCCTTTATTAATCCGGGGTCGCCACAGCAGAAGGAACCGCCAACTTATCCAGCACGTTTTTACGCAGCAATGCCCTTCCAGCTGCCACCCATCTCTAGGAAACATCCACACACACACACACACACACACACACACACACACACACACACACACACACACTCATTCACTACGGACAATTTAGCCTACCCAATTCCCCTGTACCGCAAGTCTTTGAACTGTGGGGGAAACTGGAGCACTCGGAGGAAACCCACGCAAACGCAGGGAGAACATGCAAACTCCACACAGAAATGTCAACTGAGAACCAGCGACCTTCTTGCTGCGAGGCGACAGCACTACCTATTGCGCCACATTCGCCCCTTATAATATAATATAATATAATATAATATAATATAATATAATATAATATAATATAATATAATATAATATAATATAATATAATATAATATAATATAATATAATATGAGCAATATCACAAAAGTAGCAGTGTGCTATGGCTGTATATCAGCACTGGTGGGAGGCGTGCATTGGCACGAGGCTGCAGGCTGCTGTGGCGGCCCCGGATTAATAAAGGAACTAAGCCGACAAGAAAATGAATGAATAATATAATATAATATAACATAATATAATATAACATAATATAATGTAATGTAATGTAATGTAATGTAATGTAATATAATATAATATAATATAATATAACATAACAACATAATATAATATAATATAATATAACATAATATAATATAACATAACATAATATAATATAACATAATATAATGTAATGTAATGTAATGTAATATAATATAATATAATATAACATAACAACATAATATAATATAATATAATATAACATAATATAATATAACATAACATAATATAATATAACATAATATAATGTAATGTAATATAATATAATATAATATAATATAATATAATATAATATAATATAATATAATATAATATAATATAATATTATATTATATAATATAATATGATATAATATAATATGTGTTTTTAATGTTTTTTTTTTATTGTGTAAAAGTGTTTTTAACTCACATCATCTTTTTAAGGGTCTGTGACTCATCTGTGGGCTGAATCAAGTTTGAACATGAGTGGCAGGAATTCAGATGACTTTAGTGTCATACAGTCCCAAAGGCATAATAATAATGTTGCCAGGTGCTTTGATGCCATATTAATTAACCCTTGATGTCACACTTTACCACGATCTCTCCTTGTTGTGATTCAGCAGCTTCAGTCATTGAGCTGATCAGGTTTACACTCTTGTAAATAGTGTCAAGGAAAGTTAATTTTTAAGTACCTACATTTTTGTGTTTGTAAATTGGCTTATTTATATTATTTCATTTTTAAGTCTCATATAGTTAAAGTGATAAAATAAGTCAATAATTTACATTTACATTTAGTCATTTAGCAGACGCTTTTATCCAAAGCGACTTACAAATGAGGACAAGGAAGCAATTTACACAACTATACAGTAAGAGCAACAATGAATAAGTGCTATAGGCAAGTTTCAGGTCTGTTTCAATTTCCTGTGTAAACAAACCTTTTAGTGCTGCCCCTCTGGATTGCATGAGGAATAGAAGGTATGGATAAAAAAGTTTTCTTAAACAAAGTTATTGGTTTTTTATTTATTTTTTTTTATTTTTTTTTTTATTTTATTTTAAGAAATACTGTTTGAGTGAGATGAGTAAACACATGCTCACATGCAAGCTATAGAACTACAGTAAGCAGTTACTGAACTTATCTGCCCTAACACTTTTTTAACTTAGACATTTCCTGCATGGAAATTTAAAAAAAAGGGAAAAAGGATTGCATGAGGAATAGAAGGTATGGATAAAAAAGTTTTCTTAAACAAAGTTATTGGTTTTTATTTATTTTTTTTATTTTATTTTTATTTTATTTTAAGAAATACTGTTTGAGTGAGCTGAGTAAACACATGCTCACATGCAAGCTATAGAACTACAGTAAGCAGTTACTGAACTTATCTGCCCTAACACTTTTTTAACTTAGACATTTCCTGCATGGAAATTTAAAAAAAAGGAAACTGCTTTCTTAGTTACTAGAATAAAAATTAGCTAACTTGTAATGCATTACCCTAACACTGCAGTAAAGGTCACTTTGTAAAGAAACATTATGCTTTTTTGGCATTTACAAGATGTCCCTGCATTGCTCAAAAAAGATTGGTCTGTACACCCTGAACCTTCCAGAAACACCCTGTATTTGGTTGCTTCATGTGATCATGAAAACACCTAAATCACCCTAAAGTGTCTCATTAAAATAGATGTACTCGGCTAAATAATATAGTGCATCTTTAATTTTCATCTGTGGATTGAACTTTTTTTAAAAATAGCGTATCTGAATATGCTTTATAGCCTTGCTGTAGTGTTTTACTTTTATTGATAGCAACAGTATTATCAGTCAACAGACTTCAACTCATTTAAGGTCAAGGATAAGTCCTAATAAATTGTGCACACAGTATCTGCATTTTCTGGATGTTATGTACTTTTTAATCACAGCATAGTTTTGTGTTTAAATCCCGTTCTATTTCAGCAGGCAGTCACTACTGGTTGGAGCAGATAGAGACAATTGAAAGGGGATTCACAATAAGTCCATTAGGTTTGCTGTCGGATGATTCATACTGCATGTTATGTCACACATAATTAATCCACAGATTGGACTCTGTAATGCAGAAGGGAAGGTAAATGAGGCCAGAAGCACAGTGGGAATGACTGAGGACATGAATTTGGGATTTAAATCATGAATCCTGGACCTTTTCTCTCTCTCAACTTCTATGTTTGCTTAACTGCCTTATCTTGAAAAAAAAAGAATGAAAGATAAGATTACCTTTCATTAAAGACATATTCATAATAGGCTAATTAAAATACCACAAAAAAAAATCAGTTCAAACTGTAAAAATAAACATATTATTGGAGTGATTTCACTGAATATTTAAACAAATCTAAGATATTTATTTTCCCTCATTGAAGGACTGTTTAACCAAAATGTAATTTTCACTCACCGCTCACTTTATCAGGTCCAACTGCTCATTAACACAAATTTCTAATCAGCCAATCCCATGGCAGCAACTTAATGCAGTTAGGCATGTAAACATGGTCAAGACGATCTGCTGCCGTGCAAACCGAGCATCAGAATGGGGAAGAAAGATGCTTTAAATGACTTTAAACATGGCTTGGTTATTAGTGCCAGATGGGCTGGTCTGAGTATTTTAGAAACTGCTGATCTACGGGCATTTTCACAAATAACTATCTCTAGGGTTTACAGAGAATGGTCCAAAAATAAGAAAATATCCAGTGAGCGGCAGTTCTGTGGGTATAAATGCCTTGTTGATGCCAGAGGTCAGAAGACAATGGCCAGACTGGTTCATAGAACGGCAACAGTAACTCAAATAACTACTCGTTACAACTGAGGTATACAGAAGAGTATCTCTGAATGCACAACATGTCCAACCTTGAGGCAGATGGGCTACAGTAGCAGAAGACCACACCGGGTGCCAGTCCATTCAGCTAATAACAGGAAACTGAGGCTACAAAAGGCTCACCAAAATTAGACAATAGAAAATTGGAAAAACGTTGCCTGGTCTGATGAGTCTTGATTTCTGCTGTAACATTTGGACGGTAGGGTCAGAATTTGGCGTCAACAAAATGAAAGCATGGATCCATCCTGCCTTGTATCAACGGTTCAGGCTGGTGGTGGTGGTGTAATGGTGTGGGGAAAGGTGTGGGTCACCAGATCTCAATTTAGTACTAGTAAGATATGCCTAATAAAGTGGCTGGTGGTGAGTGTATATTCCAGAAATGAACATTTCTTATGCACCCTTAAAAAATCCCTATTGGCATAGATGGTGCCATGAAGAACTTTAACACTGATAGAACCTCCATTCATTTATATACCAGGTTTTAATCAGGTTTCATAGCTATTTAGAAATTTGTCATTTATTCATTCATTCATTTTCTTTTTGGCTTAGTCCCTTTAATAATCTGGGGTCGCCACAGCGGAATGAACCACCAACTTATCCAGCACATTTTTACGCAGTGGATGCCCTTCCAGCCACAACCCATCCCTGGGAAACATCCACACACACCCATTCACACTCATCCACTACGGACAATTAAGCCTACCCAATTCACCTGTACCACGTTTTTGGACTGTGGGGGAAACAGGAGCACCTGGAGGAAACCCATGCCAATGCAGGGAGAATATGCAACCTCAACACAGAAATGCCATCTGACCCAGCCGAGTCTCGAAACAGCCATCTTCTTGCTGTGAGGCGACAGCACTACCTACTGCGCCACTGCGTCGCCTTTTGTAAATTACAAAATACTACACAAAACAATTTGTATTGGTATAAAATATTAGGCATAATATTATTTTGTGTCTATTATGTTTCTATACTTTGAACAGAATAATATAATACTTTTTCTACTTTTTTGTAGTGTTGTGTTGATTTATTTACTAATGCTAACTCATTCATTTGAATATCATTTCTAAAATTGTTATTTGTAATCAAAATTTTATCTATTCCATCAAAGTTCCAGTAATTTTTATTTGAAACAAGCAGCAGGATAAACCAGACTCCTTTCTGAACACCACATGAAGCAATATTTAGCACCTAAAACCCTGTCACTGTTTGTGTTTGTTTCTCCTCTGACCACGACTGAACTCAGCACTACTGACCAAAAATAACCCACAAACCTTTTAATAATAATTTGGCTACTCTGCATCTCTTCTGCACTCAATATGCAGATTATGAGACCTTCTTGAACTCTTTTACCCAGATTATAAAATGAAGTCTTGTTATGACATGTTCAACTATATTCGCCTCAGGGCCTAAATATGTTTTTTTCAGTAATATTAGTTTATGTAATATCCATACATCATTAAACCAAAATCATATGTTTAATTCAATTACCTCTAAATGATCAACTACATTTATTTAAGTTTTCAGTGTTTTGAAAAATAAATAATCTGTGTATACTGACCTACAGTAGCCTCTGATTGGCCAATTACAACAGCAGATAACTGATTCACAATCATTATTTATTTTTGATATAAAACAAACTTTGACATTGGATGATTATGAAAAATTGAGAAGAATCTGCTGTGTTTACTTTTATTAGTAATAAAAAAACTTTTTACACATAAAGTATTATAAAATATATCCTTTAGTCAAAAATGAGTGGTTACCTCTGATTAAACATTGATGAAAACAGAAATTCTGAGTTTGTGATGAATATGAGGTTGTTTCCTCCTACGTACACTGTAAAAGAAATATTCATTTTTTCTCCAGCAGCTAGGATGCTAGCAAAAAAATGTAAAATTAAATTAAATTAAATTACATTTACCAAAAAATCAAATTTCAGGAAATATCTATAATTTACCATCCATTGTTTTACAGTAAATGTCTGTAATTCAACAGTTCTAAATTACGCAATTTTTTACAATGTACAAAATACATTTTGAGGATTTAAATGGCACCTATGGTGAAAAATCTACTTTTCAAGCTGTTTGGACAGACATGTGTAGATTTAGTGTATAGACCGTCATATTGGGGTGATATAAACACACACAGTGTTTTGTTTTTTCTTTTTTCTTCAATTTAACAACATAAAAACGGTGGACCAATTGGAGCAGTTTTCAGACCGACCGGTCCCCCTGCCCACTGAATTGATTGGCAGCTGTGTATTAACATGTCTCCATAGTAACGCGTATAATCACATTAACAAGACAGTACGTGTGCAAAGCAACCGGGAATAAAAGGTCTGTTCAGTTCGCTAGGATCATCAATCATCATCAAATGTGATCAAGAAGAGTGAGTTTTACAAGTTTATGTGTGTGTCTGCTCTGTGTATGTGTGTGTGCGTGAATTTTGTAACGACATTGTGTGTGACTGATCGATGCATCTCCACAACAAATACTCATTGGTAAAGTTCTTACTGTAGTATTTCTCACAAACACTACATGAGATCTGCTTCCTTTATTGTCTGAAGCAGCCGAGGGAGGAGATTAAGGCATGCAGAAAGTCTCGTAGAAACGGTGAGCAAGCGCGCAATTTTTGTGATTGTTTTAGAATTTTCAATTCAGTTGCCTATGGGAGAAATGACTATGAATAATAAACGGCAGGAAACGGTTAAAATACTTGCTCCACAAACAAGTGTTTGCATGATTATACAGATGAAGCAAAATAATATAATGAGAAAATATCAGTTTGCAACATCAAGCAGCATAATGAGCTTTTAACATATAAAAAGTAATGGAACTGAGTGAGATCAGAAATCTCGAGCCAAAAAGAGTCAAATGGCTGAGCCTGCTCGTACGCAAAGAATAAGGTAAATAAGAGAAATATAAGACAAGATATAATGGTTATAGAAAAGAGCTAACTTTTTCACACTAAATAAAGGGCTGACACCCACAGTCATTCAGGATGGGAAGGGGGTCAAGCATAAATTATGGGGGGTCAAACACCCCTGTTATTCTTTCCCTGGTCATAATGTTATAGCTCAACATCAGCTGTATACAGTCAGTTCTTTCACAGCTCTGTATTTTAATCCTATAAGTAACTTCCGGTGTCTAATTCTATCTGACCATTGTTTATTACTGATGATTTGTTTTTAGAGATCACCTGGTTTTATGATACTAAAGAGGTTCAAGATGATTTCTTTTTCACTCAAATTTGTCTCTCCTCAAACTGTCTGAAGTTTACTGATTGTCATCCACCTGTCCCTCATAGGATTTCTTTGATGAAAGCCGGGTCCCTTAGGGTAACACAGTGTCACTGTAGGATTCAGTTAGCCCTCTGTATGCTAAACATGAGAAGTGTCAGCGTGTGCTGTTGTAGCTGATTTGCCTAATGTGAGAACAGTGTGTCATTTTATCAGCTGCAAGTCTTCCAAACAGAACAATCTGCAACAAACAAACTAAAAAAAAAAAAAAAGAAAAGTATGTCAAGGCTAACTTTGAATCTTGTATGAAAGTTAGGTTTATTTGTGTGAAGGTTATTTAGGCTGTGAGAACTGTGAGAAATTTGAGACTAGAGATGTGCCTTGTTCGATGGGATTTAGTCTTTGCTTGGAGTTGTTGCTATGCGCTTATTTGTCTGCTGAAACAAGCAGAATAACCTGTGGGTCTGATTTGGTGCCAATTTTTACCCACATCTGCACTTACAATTTGACTTCAATATTTTCTTGGAATTGCAAAGGCAATGCCTTACTTTATTAATTACTAGAAGAAAAAAAAATTAGTGACATAGCAGTTACATAACGTGTGATGCATTACCCCAGCACTGCTGTAAAGACAACTTTAAAATGTTCAACTTTTATTTGTAGAAAATGGCTCTTATTATGAAGCAGGCTGTGCAAGAACTCCTAATGTTGATGTGTTGTTTCAGAAATCTTAGACAAACACCTCATACATGTTCCATGTCAGCATGATAAATATCTATGTCAGCCAGTAAATGCTTATTAAAATAAGTATTCTGTCATCTAAAAATGGCTCGTACTTAATTTTCATCTGTAGATTGAAAATTTTGAAATGCTGTATCTGTGTATGCGTCATAGCTGCTTGGTTTTGTATCCTTGTTGCTACCAATAGCAACAGCATTATCAGTCAACAGAGTTCAATTCACATAGAGTCAAGGAAATCTGAATATTTTAATCACACCATTAAAGGAATATTCATTCATTCATTTTCTCTTCGGCTTAGTTCCTTTATTAATCAGGGGTTGCCACAGCGGTATGAACCACCGACTTATCCAGAAAATGGATATGGGTGTTTCCCATCACTGGGAAACACCATATACTTTCATTCTTATACATTACACTATGAGCAATTTAGCTTACCCGATTCACCTATAACGCATGTCTTTAGACTGTGGAGGAAACCCACACAAATACGGAGAGAACATGCAAACTCTACACAGAAATGCCAACTGACCCAGCTGAGGCTCAAACCAGCGACCTTCTTGCTGTGAAGCGACAGCACTACCCACTGCGCCACCGCACCACCCTCATTAAAGTAATAGTTCACCCAAAAATTAAAATAAGCCCATATACTCACGCTCAAGCCATCCTCGATGTTTATGACTTCAACACTCTCACAAAAGTTTTCCTTTTTCTAAAAGACATAAATCCATTGTCAAACTGACTCATACACCCCTAGGGGTTAACATGTGTCTTAGTGATGTGTTTATGTAATGAAAATAGGATAAATACATTTCAATTTAATATGATAACCAGCTACTAATTGAAGGTGGAGATTGTGTTTTACATAGCCGTATTTGTTTGAACTGGAGTGCTTCATCATCATCATCATCATCATCATCAAGTTGTCCAGAATGTTAATTTGGCAGCTGTCTGAAGTTAGTGATTTGAATTTGTCATTTAAAATGAGAAATATTTTTGTTGCAAAAGCACTTTGATCTGCTTCAAAACACATGTGCTGACCTTACCATGAATAGGTTCATTTGACAATAAATGTATACATTTTTGAAAGCTTTATTTTGGTGTTTTTTATTTGGTGACTGTCACCTCATATCAAGAAGGACACTAGTTTGAGTGCCAGCTGGGTCTGTCAGCATTTCGGTGCAGAGTTTGCATGTTCTCCCTGTATTTGTGTGGGTTTTTTTCTGGGTCCTTGGTTTCCCCACAGAACAAACACATTGGCTTTATAGGTAAATTGGATTACCTAAATTGGCCGTAGTGTGTGTATGTGTGTGTGAGTGTGTGTGTGTGTGTGTGTGTGTTGCATCCAGAAGCAAGAAGCTGTGTGGAGTTTGCATGTTCTCCCTGCGTTCGCGTGGGTTTCCTCCAGGTGCTCCGGTTTCCCCCACAGTCCAAAGACATGTGCTACAGGGGAATTGGGTATGCTAAATTGTACGTAGTATACTGTATGATTGTGTGTGTGAATGAGTGTGTATGGATGTTTCCCAGTGATGGGTTGTGGCTGGAAGGGCATCCGCTGCGTAAAAACCTGCTGGATAAGTTGGCGGTTCATTCCGCTGCGTTGACCCCGGATTAATAAAGGGACTAAGCTGACAAGAAAATGAATGAATGAATGAGTTGGTGGTTCATTCCACTGTGGCAATCTCAGAAAAATCAGAAACTAAGCCGAAAGAAAATAAATGAATTAGACTGTAAATTTGAGGTTGATCATAAATATAAATATGATTTTCTAAAACATTCTGCTCCATATATGATGCATTTGCTGCATTTGTTCACATTCATGTTGTGAAGCAGGTCCAAATTAAGTTCTGTAAGAAGCTGTTTTTTTTTTTTTTTTTTACATGGTGTGTCATTCTGCTGGAAGTCACCATCACGAAATGGCTATACTGTATAAAGACACTGATACTGTCATCAACAGTGTTCAGATCATATGAGTTTGGAAAATATCCAACTGGTCAACAGGTCTTGACTATACCAAGAAAATTTCACCCACACCATAACACCAATACAGTGAGATCAAGTAAATTAAATAACAAGAATTCAAAGCAGGGTGAATCCACTTTTAGCTACTGCGTCACCGCAGCTGAACTCAGCTTCAGAAGTGATCAGATGTGCTCCAACATTAGGCAAAATCAAATCAAGACTGAAAGCACATCTGTTTAGCTGTGTCTTTACTGAATGAGCACTGTGCTACATCAGACAGATCGCACTATTGAGTCTTTTTCATTCTTTTATGACCTGATTTAACACTTTTAATTTGCTTTTAATCATTTCTGTTTTTTAGCATTTTTAATCAACCTGCCTTGCCTTTTTGATGGATGTGCAAAAAAACAATGAAGAATTGATTTGTTATTCTATGCATTGCCTTGCAGGGTACAGTAAAAGACATATTTAATGATGAACTGTAGGGGTTTTGGCCGAAAAAAAAATCTAATTTAAATACCTGAACCAAGTTCTGTGAATTCCTCTTCCCCACGTATCTCATAATCCTATGGTGCCTCAGGACATCACTTTTGGCAACTACATTGGGGAAATTGTAAGTATGCATTTAGTAATTTGAACGTATTGAATTTGTGGCATGGCAGGAGGTGTCAACATATTCTATATAACATATATTCAGACAAATCATATGATATATTGTATCCTAGACTACACTTGATTTGATTGATCCAGTTCCAGCATGAAACATTAACCAATATTGGCCTACACTCTAATTAAAAAAATCCTAGTGGTGACGCACTTGCTTCATCAATCAAACTCTGATGAGGTCACAAGACAACATTGTAGTCCACACAAACTGCATATTATGAAATGATCCCGAAAAGCCAGATCAGCTGCTAAAGGTGTTTACCCAAAATGTGTTACTCCGTATCAAGTGGTTTCAAACACTTATAAGATTGCTATTCTGTCAAACACAAAAGAAGATATGAAAAAATTAAATAAACTTCCGTAGGTAATACAAATGCTATGGAGGTCAAAAGTTACAGATTTCCAACATAATTTGTTTTATTGTGTTTAAAGGTAAAAACACTTTAGTTTCAGTAAGATTTTATTATTCATTCATTTGTTAATTTTCCTTAGGCTTAGTCCCTTTATTCATTAGGGGTCACCACAGTGGAATGTGATGTAATGTGTATTTATATAGTGCATTTATTGCGTATGGCTATACGCAAAGCACTTCAAGATCACCACTTCACAATCACCAGCCACAGGACAATGGCGCCGGTGCGCTCACTACACAGCAGGGCTAGTGGAGAGACAGGGATAGAGCCAACTCGGTGGATGAGGATGATTGGGAGGCCATGATAGTTAAAGGTCAAGAGGGAATTTGGCTAGGAAACCGGGGGTTATACCCCTACTCTTTACAAGAAGTGCCATGGGATTTTCAATGACCACAGAGAGTCAGAACCTAGATTTAATGTCTCAGCCGGAAGATGAGAATGAGAATGGCGGAATGAACCGCCAACTATTCCAGCATATGTTTTACAGAGCGGATGCCCTTCCATCTGCAACGCAGTACTGGGAAACATCCATACACACTCCTAGTCACACACATACACAGGGGCCATTTTAGTTTCTCAATTCACCTATAGTGCATGTCTTTGGACAGTGGGGGAAACCGGAGCACCCGGTGGAAACCCACACCAACATGGGAAGAACATGGAAACTACACACAGAAATGCTGACCCTTGTTATTTATTAAGATAAGATATTATTAATAATTATTAAGACTAGTTTATTAGCTTTATAAAGTATGACCATCCACAATCTTACTCAACAGCTAATCCTAATTACCTTACTATAATAAGCAGCTAAATAGTAGTTCATCAAGCTAAAAAATTAAGTTAGTGTTTTTTTTTTAATAGCGAAAATTGTGCATTAAGTTACAGTGTGACCAAAGTAACTCATACAGGTTTGTTATAAGTAAGTAAATGCTGACATAATTCTCAGTTTTTGGTTAAAATTCCTTTTAATTCTCAAGCTATCCAGTTCGAAGACAAATTCAAATGTGTATTAATGCATAATGTACCCTAAGAAATAGCCAGAAGAGTATGCTGCAGTTTTAAGCTTGAGTTTTGTGAGGAACTAAAACATAACGGCGTGTATATTGCTCATACCTGAGCATCACTGAGTTTATTCTGCCCTCTTCGACCTTATGTGTCATAAAATTTATGTGTAAAATTGTTAAACTAATAATTAATTTTCCTTCGGCTTGGTCCCTTTATTCATCAGGGGCCACAGCGGAATGAACCGCATATGTTTTACACAGCAGACGCCATTACAGCTGCATCCCAGTACTGGGAAAGATCCACACACTCATTCGCACATACATACTGCATGTATTTGGACTGTGAGGGGAAACCGGAGCACCCAGAGGAAAAACACGCGAACACGGAGAAAACATGCAAACTCCATAAACGCCAACTGACTCATCGAACCAGCAATCTTCTTGCTGTGAGTGAGCTAGGCGACAGTGTTAACCACTGAGCCACCGTGTTGCTAAAATTGTTCAAATCTGTGACTATTATATTATAGTTTCATAACTAAAATCATAATCAAGCCAAATATCGAGCTTTATTGTCATCCCACTAGCTACATGTGGTATTTAAGGTTTCATAAGAAATAAGTATTTTAAAAACACCTGTTCAGTAACTAGAATTCAAATTTAGATAGTAATTAGAAAAGGCTTACCTGTTGAGATTCATCCCCATGCAAAGAGCACAAAGCACCACTAGAGGTCAGTCTGTGTTCGTCATGATCAACTTTTCCTTCAGCCTAGTCTAAAATGACTGTTGCCATCTGACATCTGAGCATTTAGAATAAACAACAGCGCAGTTTGTTTTTGAAACGCCACAGAAAGTAACACACAACTGCAGCACTAACACTAAACACTCTGTATTAAATGTGAGGAACTTGTGTCAATATCACCAGGGCTCAATTTCATTACAAACTGATCCAGATAGGGTTTCTGTTTTTTCTTTGTGTGCCAAGAGTTTGATACAGGACTGGGAACTGAAAGGAAAGCTTTGTAGGTCAATTATGGTCCTGCGTGACTGACCTTCATCCTCAGAGCTGTGACCACAAACCTACTTGTGCATCGGGTGCCTGAGATGATAACCTTGTATGTGCAACTTTTCAGCTCATTGACATGGGATCCATTATATATGTTTAGCCTATATCGATTTTGTGAAATGTTTCTATTACAGTTCTGAAAATTTGCGATCCTTGCGATTTATTAATAAATAAGATGTAATAATTATACATTTAATTATTATTATCACTATTATTATTACTGTATTGTTATTTTATTACTTCATTATTATTATTATTATTTAGCATTAGCTGGCAACTATGGGTAATGTTTCGTTTGTATAGGTTTAGCCTATTATTCTGTCTTTGTGTAAACAGTGATTATGTTAAATATATTTTTTTAATGATCTGTCATATTTCTGTTAAATAATTTTCTGTTATAAATGACTGTTTGGTCAAAACTGTACGAGCAAGAAAATGTCTTTTTAAAATGAAACTTTCAAATCTATGTTAATTAACCTTTGAATGCAGTATTGCATTACTCTCTAAAACTGCATTACTCAGTTGCTTTTTATGGAGGGCGATGCAGTGTTTTTTTGCATTACTTTTTCTTATATATGCTGGGCTTGCATGTTTATTTTTATTCCAAAGATTGCAATTTATGCCAAAAAGAAAAGGGATATGAATAAGCCTGAAACTGAAGAACATGTATTCACATCAGTATGTTGTGCAGCTTAAACCTTTTAGCTCTGCTGTCATTCAAGATCAGATGACACGATGATGAAATGAAGATGAAAGTAATATATACCGACAATGACTTTAGGGTGAGTAGATCATGGGAAAATTCTTATTTTTGGGTGAACTTAGACTTTAGAGAGAAAAAAAAAACATTTTTTCTTATTTGTATAGATTAAGACACCCTCAAAAGACTATTTTAATATATTTACAGTAAAAGTCACGAAGTAGTTTTACAAACTAATTTCGAGAGGAGCACGTGATATAATTCATTGCAACTGGTCTCTCATCTATAATCATTAGTAAGCCAATCAGATTAATCCATACTCAATACAAGTAGCCTAGCTAAAACGACACCCTTTACTTCATTTTCCGAAGAAACCACCCATCCACCCCATCTCCCCTTTGCCTCCTTTACCAGGGGGAGCTCCCAGATCTCCCAGAGAGTACCTGATCTACTCCTCTTACATGCTCACTGACCAGGCGGGAGCCCTGGGTTCAATTATTTCCGAGCTCAGGGTTCTCTCCCGGTACAGCATGCCAAACCTGCTATTATTATCAAGCAATATTTAAATGTGTGAACTCTTGAAATTCATTTATACAGCAGTTCTGTTTGGTTCTCGAATTTGATTGCCTGATAGTTATGCAATATTCTGCAATATCAGAGCAATATACAGCCTCCTCAGCCTTGTGTATTACACCACCAACATAGAGTGACAGCGGATCAATAAACTCACTACAGTTTAACAGATATTGCAGCTGATGGACAATATAATGTACTTTTGTGGCATTTTCAGGTGAGAATGTAGTTGTTTAGATTACATCTATGCAGTTTATTTATAAGGATAGTGCCCATCCACAAGATGGGAACAGACCGCATAATAAGCCCTTAGAGGAAAAAAAAATGTTGTGTTTTCAAACTACAGGTGATCAAAACATAAAATTGGTAAGTGACATTCTAAGTGGATCTCTCTTTTCTTTATGTTGCAGTGCTGCATTTATACCATAGTAATTGTAGTGTATTGAGTGTGAGATGGGACTCATATCAGTATGTATTTTGTGTTGGCCACTAAAATGGTTGGCCATCTGTTTGTTTCTAACGAGTCTCCTGTTTTCATTACAGCAGACCAGTTCAGTAAAACGAAGAAAAAAAAATGCCCTCATGTTTAGCGTTTTTCTTTGTTTCAAACACAGGAGTAATCTTGTAGTGTTTGCGTTGCTTTGGCTTTTTCAGGGTTATTTATTGTGACCTCACAATTGCAATAGAGAATTGCTGGGAAATCTCTGCAGACTGTTGGCATTTTTATGCTGTTCAGCTTTATGATCTCAAAATGTGAGCAAAATCATCTGTTTTGTAATCACTTTAGACATTACACTAGAGAATCATTCAAATACTCGCTTTAAAATGATGTTGGTGAAGTAGCAAGTGTTTCTGCTGTTCTGACGTCAGCTGCAGATGTGAATGTATAGTGGAAGAAAGTAGTTCTTCATACAAAAGGATTTTGAGACTCTCCATGTTTGATTTTCTTTTTTATACACATAATTACGCCGTCGAACTGTTCTATAACCACAATATCACACTCGTAGTGCAATGTGGCTGTTTATTACTGGGTTTGCAGAAATTACAAAGAAACCACAATGTCAAATAAAAACCTTCTTCAAATATTCTATTTTTGGGTGAACTATCTAACCCAAGCAGAAGCTTTACTTAATCATCATTTCATATCGCATGCGGGAACTGCAGTATGTGCATCACACTGATTACAACATCTGCATGTCATCTCACTTTCATGTCCATTAAAAGGTATTCAGAAATGAATAGCTTATACTGTTCATTTCCCATCAGAATAAAAAGCCACTTCAATCAGATGATTACAGTTGATGGTCATGAAGCCTCTCAGTTACAGTACACATGACAAGCCCAAATTTGTGTTTTAGAATTCAGGACTTTCCCTTATTTGTCAGGTGTCTTCGGTCGTTTGGGACTAGAGAGGACTCTATTGATGCTGGTTAGCTGTGAGCGAACCATTTGAATTTCAATTTCTGGAGTATTCAGTGCACACAGAGCCTACTCTCCTGACTGAACACAAGAGAATGTGGGTTGTTGACAGCTTTTACCAAGCTACTGGAATTTTAACGACGAGTCCCCTCGAGTTTTGTAATGATTTTTCACTCTGACAGGTTGCTCCTATTGTTCAAATACTTGATGAAGTGTAGCCTTACCAGCCAATGTCAACACAGTGTCCAACAGCCTAAACATGTGCAGGCTACTTTGTTTGTCTTTAACTGGATTGGTCCAATGTTCTTGTAATACATTAAAAATACACTTTTGTTGCTGTTATGAAAAGATATAAGGGACATTCTATCAGAAACGTACACTACCTGTTGTTGACATAAAAACATAAATACAGTGAATTCTCAGATTTTTGTTCTTTATTAAAACATTTTACAAATGTCCTCAGTCCAATTAAACGAACAGCTTTAATAGTTTTATTATGATAAAACTGTTATCTAGAAGAAGAAAAAAACTTCAGAAATAGCAAGTTTAAGTTGTTATGATTCACATCAATTGATTAAAGAGCCCCTATTATGGGTTTTAGAAAATGACCTTCCATGCAGTGTGCAACAAAGCTCTAAGTGAATGAAAACATTCAGCTGATGTTTAAATCAGTTTAAAGTGCTCCTTGTTTAAAAATATTGATATTTTTAATAAAAGATTTGACTCAAAGTCGCTTAAATGATTTGTTGTTCGTCCGGATCTTCTGCCTGTTCGTATCGGCATCAACACGAAAACAATACCAAATATGAAGTACAGGATCAGGTAAAACGTGAAAGCGCCTTTCCCTTTAAGCTAGTAGAGTGCGGCTGTGTGTGGGACTGACCTTGACTGAATATAAGTGAATAGTATGAGTGAATGTTCTGGTGATTAAAGCAATAATCTACCCAGCAATGAGGGATTCGTCAGCTGTTTGTTAAAGAAAAGATCAGAAAAAACTATTGATATATGGGACTTTGTCAGAGCTTAACAGGAACTTTATCGGTACACAGCTCATCGATCAGTTTCTTCCTTCAGTTCACAATTGTAAGTAAGTGCAATTAAAGGGCCTACTCACACTACGCTATCATAAACGTGCCCAGGCCCATTTCTCGGATCGTTCAACATAAAATGCGTGCAATACAGCTTTAAGGCTATCACTCAGATTAAGTGACATCAATTAACGGAGAAGAAGCAGACAGTGATTAAGGATATGTTCTATCATTCAATTATATGCTTTTTGAAGAGGACAACCTTAAAGGCCAGGCTTTGTCACATTTGTTTATAAGTGAAATTGTATTGTAATTTCTTGTATAATGTCCCATTTACTTATTAAGTTTAGGCAGTTTAGATAGGTATAGGTGCTTAAAATGTAATTTAATTAAAAGGTTAATCCACTCAAAAATGTAAAATGTGCCCATACATCACATACAAACATATTTATAACATAAATGCTTATTTTTAATGTTATGGTTTTTAGCTCAATAAGAAAAGAAAATATCAGTTGGTTTACTTCTCCAGAGGTCTCCATTTTATTTGTTTGTGTATTATTTTGTGACCAAGTAACTTCATAATAAGATTAATATTCATCAGTTTATAGCAGGGGTGACCAATCATGTTCCTGGAAATCTACCTTTCTGTAGAGATCAGCTCCAACCCTGATTAAAAAACAACCTAACCAGCTAAGTAGGATCTGAAGGAGCACCTGGTAATTAAAGACAGGTGTGTTTAATCAAGGTTGCAGCAGAACACTGCAGGGAGGTAGATCTCCAGGAACAGCACTGGGCAGCCTTGTCTTAGGGGAGAGTGGGGCACAAAGTAACACTTTTTGGTTTAGGTCAAATAATGAACAAAGTAATGGGGCTAGACAAACCATATTTAGCACTGGTTGTATAATCGCTGGACCTATGGTTTCTCTGCAGTATTGCCAAAAGTGCTAGGAGTAAAAATGTTACTATTTACCCCACCTGCGGGGCAAGTTGTAACAGACAGGGGTTAGTTGTAACACATGCTTAAAAAGGTAGATTTCACAGTTCATTTAATTTCTGTTTACTTTAAATAGTAGCTATATTTCCTCAGTAATTGGCTCATTTCTTTTTTTTATTCTACTTAATTGATTTATTTATTTATTTAATTATTTATTTATTGGATAAACATATTTAAATCTATTTATCCATTTATCCATTATTATACAATGCATTTATTTGCAATTATTAGCATTTTTTTTTTAGTTTCTATTAAAAAACGTTTTTTATTTAAAAGGTGGCAACATTACACTAAAAATTCGAAAAATTATTTTGTTTACATAATTGGTGTCCAACAGTGCGTGGATTAATTGTAACACCATGTTACAACTAACCCTGCTGTGTCATGTTTTCCTCAAAATTGGCTAGCAGTCACTGTGTTTTTTACATCTTTCAAAATGATTTCATCTTTTAGCCTAGAAGACGGTAATCACAACAAAATACGATTTTACGTACATACTTTCACTGATTTTCTTTAAAAAAAAAAAAAAAAAATATATATATATATATATATATATATATATATATATATATATATATATATATATATATATATATATATATATAATAAAACTTTTATGCAGCAAGAATGGTTTTTCCTTTGTTTCTCATCAAAATTTCGCCAACATTTTTTAATAATTGGCAGGAAGACATCTGCCAACATTGTGGTCAAAACCTAGGAAGCATGGCATGGTTAACATACTGTACCTTAAAACACTGTGTTACATTTAACCCTGCGTTACTTTGTGCCTTGCACTCCCCTATAGCCTATAATTATCAGTTATTTGCTTACAAATATAAAGGAGTATATACAGCCCAAAATGTCCTTGTCAGTACAACCCTAGTGAACATGTATTACTAGATTTTTCTTTTTTTTTTTAGTACAGACAAATAAATAGAACAAAAGTAAAAGTGTGAACACACTTGTAGTGTTGGAAGAATCTCTAGATATTAATACTGCAGCGTCACAGTAAAACACTAGCAAAACAAACAAAAGCCCCACTCAGCCAGTTATGACCGTAAGCCTGAGAAAGATAAAAAGAGAGGGAGATTGAGAGAGGAAATCAGTGGTAAATGTCATGTTAGCTCACAGCTGTAAGCGCTGGGCTTAAACTGCTGCTTAAGGAAAGCATGAGTCAAAGGGATGAAGAAACTTGCAGTCTTTTTGCTGCTGAGGGAGGTATGTAGCGAGAATGATGACAGATAATGAACCCCAACAACCATGTCCCAGCATCCCTCCAGTGGAGAGAGAGACACGGCTCAAACATGGTTTGCTTTAATAGCTTAATGTTCTGCTTCGCTCCTGCCAGGGAATGAGGGAGAGAGAAAAAAGAAAGAGAGAAAGGGCTATAGAAAGGGCATTCATCAATGCCTCCTTTGTCAGGCAAGCAAGATGGAAATTAATGAATGTGTTCATGAGGGGGTCTGATGTTATTGGTGTAACTTCAGGAAACAAAATGGAAAATTAAATTCACCTCCTTATTGTTATCGAGTCTCGATTTTGCCCGGGGTGCCATTTTGTTTCAATCCAAGTCCTGACAAGAGAAATGAGGCTTTTATGCCATCACGGCTCAACAGTCGCGTACATTCCTGACATGAACAGATAAACCCCCATTAGTCATTAGATCTACTGCGAAATTATCTTCATGTAATGCAAAGCCAGAGGGAGGATTCGCTAATCCTACATTACACACTTTTTTTCTGGGCAATAGGGGAGGGGTTGTGCATTGTGTAAATATTGTTTAACAGCCACTAAGTCATTTATAATTACTGTAATACAGAATTCAGTTTCAGAACAGCAAGTGTCAGCAGCCATTTGGCTGACATGTTTTATTTTGGTTACTAGCTTCATAATCATCAAAGAGCACAACCTGACAAATGTCAATAATGTGCTTAAATGCAATGCCAAGTGGTTGATATGTAGTTATAGGAACTAGACACAAGGGCTGTCCCTGAGAACAACATTTTCCCCTATAGGCATTTTCCTGGTAGATTTGGCACTGGAACTTGAAGTGACATTAGCCACCCAACAGCAACATCGAGCGCAGCATTTAATAAAATCAAAACCTGGAGTATGGCCAGTGTGTACAGCTTGGTGGTTAAGTGCATTGACACATAGTGCAGTTCGATTCCTGTCTCCTTTGCTGATCCATCACACCCCTTTCTACCCTATCTTTCTGGCCATCTCTCCGCTATCATATCAACAATAGCAAAAAATCTGTGATCAAAATAAATAATGGCTGTTTCTCAATTCCAACAAAGCAGAGAACGGACTCGCATTCTTGTGAAGACCATTCTTGCCAAGTTACCTCTGAAGAACGAACTCAGGAGACCACGAGAACAGAGAACTCCTCCTGTGAGAAATGAGATGCTGCGTTCTTCCCTGCATTTTCCTGATGGTCACATGACCTTTACACGTTTTTAATGGAAAATGATTTAAACATTACATCATTCATACAACGATTTATTGTTTCTCCCTTTTCACAATATATACAATGCATAAAAACCTTACAAATATACATTGCACAATACAAATAAAACTAATTTCAATCTGAATTTTAGCAAATAAACACCCTTAATGCGTTTACGCCTTTATTAAGATTTTTAGGGTAATGTTAACTTTCATCGTCTTATCTTGGGAAACTCCTGAGAGAAGTTTTATCTGTGAGTTCTAATAATAAATCTATATTGAATGTTGTGCTTCCCACCTTTTTTATTCAGCCGCAATGACTTCTGGGACCCAAGAAGCAGTTCGGTGCTCAAGTCTGCCTCTGTGCGAACACAATATCAAGAACACATCCAAGAACTTTCACGTGTCCTCCGCTCTTGCGGTCTTGAGTTTTGGAACTGAACTTTGACAGTTGATGATGCTGTTACAGGAGAACACAAGGACACAAGAACGCTGAAGAACACATATTGAGAAACAGCCAATGTGTTGAGGGTTTCCTAATAATGGAGATGAAATGTAGAAATACAACAAATGCAATGGAGAGAGTAAATTGAATGTGAAGAAAATAAATTTGTAATGCCACATTATCAGCCTAAACACTTGCAATGAAAAAATAAAACCTTTCACATTTCCTAACAATTGGAGGACGTACTTGCTTTTTAGTGTGATCACAGCGAAGAAGATTGGAACCACTTTAGTTCTAGGACTTCCAGCTGCCTAAATAAAAATAAATAAATTGAATAAAATAATAATAAAATTAATATAAAAACTATAAGAACTAAAGTACACTGTAAAAAATAAATCCATTAAATTTACGGTAAAAAACCGGCAGCTGTGGTTGCCAGTACTTTACCGTAAAAACATGGTACAAACCGTAAAAGTAATTTTTTATTTTCATGGTAAATTACCGTATTTTATTAATTTATAGAGGTAATATGTCTGTATTTTGAATGATCAACATCTACACATCTTTTGTTACACAGTTAGACACGTCAGCACACCCACATTCAGGTGGTGATGAGAAAGTTACATATTGAGCCAATGCTCATCACAATCAACTTCTCCCACAAGCAGAAAAGAGTATCAGCAAATAAAAGGTGCTCAGTGTCATCCACACAGCTACTAAACACCAGTATGGTAACACGCATAAAATTAAAGTCATGAAATAAACATTGTTTATCAACATTACATGTAACATAAATCTCTATTTTACATAACTGATGGGAAAACAACTAAAACTAATCAATATTAATGTCAACAAAATGCATAAAAAGTTATGTGCCATGCAGGGAATTCTAGGAAAGTCAATTCATGGTTATTCGCCGTATATATTAAGGAAACATAGCGTTAACCAGGTTACGGATTTGTACTGTATCATTTTTACAGTTTTTTTACCGTTGAAATCACGGCCATTTTTACAGTGTATGAGTGATTTCTTCCAGTGTCATATCCCCTAATAACTGAAATTAATCTTTGTTCTTGCAGATGCCCAAGTGCAAATATTTTGTCCAACAGTTATAAGAACTATTTAAATGTTCCTCTAATGTGAATCCCCTTCTGTGTGGAAAATGACAAGTCAGAAAATGTCTATAATATCCTGGTCCTTATATAGACTCCGGTCTAGGTCACACCTTATTTTGATGGTCTGTTTGTTGAATTTAAGTTGCATTGCATCTACAAACCAACTATTCTCATTAGATTATAAGTAGACTGTTGGGTTGAGGTTAGAGTTAGTGTAATGCCAAGTTCAGACTGCATGATTTTTAAAGAAGTCGTGTCACAGATGTTTTCTGATCTGGGCTAGCATTTCGTCGCTGCTTTGTTTACACTGCAAGATGGATCGGCGACAGGGGGTTTCACACTGCATGACTGCAAAAAAGGAAGAATCGCAGACAACTTTGTACAAACTACGTCCCACAGCCAAGAACACGTAGTATAACTTTTGTTATAAACTACATAATAAGAAAAAAAGCCTTTAATGGGGTAGAAAATGTACATATTTGCTCACCTAGGTTTAAAGGGAATTAGCTATTTCTTCTCAACTTTTTTCTTTTTTGACCTAGTTGTGATATTGCTCAGATGACCGTCAAACAGACATGGGTGCTCCTGCCAAATTTACACTAGTTTTTTCCTCCATTTCTCGAGTCCAAATAAACTGAAAAGGAGTGCTTTTAACTTCTCCCCCAACCTCCCGCTAGCCTAAAGGTACCCACACTAGTGGAAGCTGCTCTCTCATTGGCTGTAGGTAATCGCCAATGTTATTTTCAATAAGAACACATTTTGCACGGCATGATTTTAATCGCCGACAGCTCCAGATATTTAGCATGCCAAAAGCCAAATAGCATGCCAAATATCTCACGGGCATTGGTGACTCATCAGCGATTCTCTCAATTGCGTCTTTTATAGTTCACATTGCGTGCTTGTTACTCACGTGAACGAGCACCGATTTTCCAGTGATTTCAGGCATTTGTCAGTGATTTCTAAAAACTTGACGACGAGTCAAAATTGGGGCTAAAATCATGCAGTCTGAACTCGGCATAAATTGACACATAATTACAAAGTTTCTTATAGTCAGTTAAATTTCTGTTGAAGGAGCAGTTTCAAGAGATATTAAGCAGACAGTCTACTAATACTCTAATGGACCATCAAAATAAAGTGTTACCTAGGTCTCTCCTTCAGTGGACTTTTTTACCCATTATTTTATCCACCAGACTAATTCAATAATATAAAAATATTAAAGAAAAAAAATAATAAAGAAAATAAAAGGGACCTTTCATTAGCAGTAATAATCAAGGATTTGTTATTGTCTTTAAAATAATTGATGGTACAGTACATAACATATTTTTTGTGACCATAAGCAATGGTAATAGTAACACTAAACACAATAGTGTGGTTTGTCAATATCATGTTGCAGGTCTTTTTAGAAACTGCTGAGAAAAGTGGGTGAAAACATAAGGTTTCATGTAAGTGTTCCAGCTTGTGACCCATGGTTTTCTTGTGCTTGTTTATGGGAGTGAGTTAGGTGCTCTAGGGAATGAGTGGGCCTCTAGTGCAGCGGTCTGGTCTTTCTAAACATTTGTGATGAATTAGATCATTTCCTCCTGCCCTGAGAAACCAGGCAGCGCAAATGACTAAATTAAAGATACCAACCCTCCTGCGGACAGCCATGATCTGCAAAGAGACAAGGGCTACAATGAGAAAGTGAAAATAGGATTTCAAAACAGGGATGATCTTGCTCATGTGCAAGTTGTGAGGATATAAGACTTGACAGCTGTTTTCTCAGGGTCAGCAACAGAACAATCACATGACTTGTCTGTGTGATTTTTCCACCACTGCATGAGCTGATAAATAAAAAAACATACTTGCTTAAAGGGACAATTTTACACAATAAAGATTTACTCTCCCTAATGTTGTTCCAAAACTGGATGACACAAAACATTTAGAAAAATGTTTCCGCCTTGCTTTAAGAACAGAAAAACATCAAGTTAAACAACAATATAGAAATAAATTAAAAACAATTCAAACACTTAAGGTTGATGGCAAAAGTTGGCAAAATCAGCCATTTATTGAAATGAAAAAGAACTAAACATGAACAAAACGTCTTGATGAAATTTTTAAGTAACAGCTCAAACTTCAATATACCGAACATATATGTCATTGCAACAACAGTGTCATACAGATTTGCTCATGGACAAAGTCTCACACAGCCTCACGATGCAAGAGCAGGGACAGACAGACCAGGAGCTATGGAGGAAAACAGGAGACTCGTCATCACACAATGATTTTCTGACAACTCTGAAAATTATATACATATTCTTACAGCATTTACACCTTTCCAAACAATAGGACCACAAAAATGATCAATCGCCAAACAGGAACTTCATGGATGACAGACAAAGTGAAAACAAGCCACATGAAGCTGGATGGTGTCATGACACTGCCAGAACAACATGACCAGTGCAAGGCTGACTGAGAGAAGTCGGTGGGGGAGATCTGAAGAATAGACTAAAACATGCTTCTGCTGCGCCTATTCACAGAGGTTTATATACATTGAGCTTGTATCCATCATGAGAACAAGTCAAAAAAGAAAGTAACGGATAAAGAGAGGATCAAAAGAGATTTAAACACACTGCAGCTCTGCATTCATACAGATATGGCTTCCTGGCTCAGTGTGCCCAAGTGAAATAAGAAGCACCTGAAAGGTGCTGGCATCAAAACATTTGACCGACAGAGGCAAAACTAAATAAAATGGGGAAACACGAATTGTTCTCTGCATAAAGATTGCGTGGACGCAACCATTTTTACAGAGGCTTCTACATGAGCTGCATTACCTTGAGGCCGCAAAGAGGCTGAGTTTCTAAGGAGTCATGCAGATTCAGAAGACAGAGAACACTGAATGCAAAAGCGACTCAAAAAGAGCTGGTAACTCAAAAGGCTTTGCCATGTAATCTTTCAAGATTTAAAGACAGTGCATGAATTGCAAAAATAAGCAAGTACCAAGTTCAGATTGGATTGGGGAGGTCTGCTCTTTCTTTTAGACATGGGAGACTTTCTGAGACTCTCGTGCCTGTTTAATGCTGTAGAGCCACTTAATGATCCGGGCGTTACGTTCAACAGCAGAAATTCCATAGGGAACACGCTCCCCAGCGTCATCTTCTTCATCGGTCAGGTCGTCATTGCTATGCCGTGACTGCTCACAGTCGGAGCTGATCATGCTGGCACTACGGAAGTTAAGCGACACAATGTCAGAGTTTGCCCTAGCAAAGCTTTCCACACCTACACTCTCCAGCTCCTCGGGATCCAGCCCACAATAGTTGAAGAAGCGCTCCACGTCAGCACCGGCCCGAGCATACCGGTCACTCAGGTCTGACTTGGAGCGGTGTAGGGAGGGCCTGCGGGCCACAGAGCTCCCCAGCTCCAGCTCTGCAGCAGTGCTAGTCAGTGTCTCTCGTTCAGGAGAGCAGGGAGCATTGTCACAAACAGCCAAGGCCTTGGCGCTAGGCTTGGGTGGCAGTGGTGGTGCGGAAGAGCTGCTGCTACGTGCCGCTCTCAGTGGCTTGCCATTGCACATTCGTCGAATGTCTGATGAGCTGTGGGAAGCATGCAGGGGCGAGCGTTCTCCATCAACCTCGCATGACCTCTCCTCCAGCAGCCTGCGACTCAGATTCAAGTTTCCTCCTTGGGGACTGTGTCTGCCTTGCGTAGAAGGTGGTACTTTGAGAGAGTCAGTAAAAGAGCGACATCCAGGTTCCGATAACTCGGACGAGCGGTGAGGTGCCCAGCTACGTGCCCCAACTTTGTGTGAAGTCCCCTTGGCGGGCCCCTCAGAAGAGGAAGAGCTGTTAAGGATGTTTTTCAGGATCTCCAGGTTGAGATTTTCCCGTTTGGTGGTGGTTGCGCAAGTGTCTGACTTGGCGTTGTTGTTGGAGGCTTTCAAGCCAGATCCCACACCGCCACCCCTCTTGAGGGGAACTGGGCAGACAGGGGGCTTGGCCAGGACCTGTGGCTTGATGGGTTCCTGCTTAGCATTGATGACCTCCTGACTCTTCACGTACTTGGCCTTGTCAGCTTCGAGCCGTTCCACAGCGCTCAAGCGCTTTGGATTGGGCTCAGTCTGGCGACGGAAGTAGTCAGGCCCCTTGTTGAGGATGCGGAGCGGGACGGCGGAGGCAAAGGCCCCGCCCTGGCCAACGGGCTTGCTATCTGCCTGCAGCGTCTCGGTGGGCATCTCTGCTGGTCTCTCGGCGGCCGCCGTGGTGGATTCCGCAGTGGACTCTCGTCAAGGGGCAGCCTGGAGGCACACACATCAAGCCAGATGACCGGACTATTAATCCTGTCTCCACTGGCTGTCAGCAGTGAGGCCTCATACTCACAGTTCATTAATTAGCCCCCACTTCCTCCACGCAGCCAGGCCCCGCACGGCGGAAAAAGAGAGCACTCAGCTCCAGTCAGTGTCAGTAGACACAGTCAGGCCCCGCCAGCTGGGAGGGAGCACCAGAGGATTGTGGGGAAAAGCGTCGTCGCTGCTCCTTTGTTCCTGGCCAAAGCTGAGGATCTGAAACACACAAGGACCAACCCTGTTAAGGGAGTAGGTGACATCACATTCCTAGCAACAACAGGAAGAGCTGTGACTCTGGCATGCTGTTGGCTGAGGATGTACACACTAGAAAACAACCAACACAAACATATGCACAACTCACTATCAGTGATATTAGTATCATATTGGTTGTGGGCGTATGTGAAACAATCTAGTAATTTTCATGTAGACTAGTGTGTTGTGGTCCCATATGCATAATTGCAATAACATTGCAAACACATCTCTCCTTAGGCTATATGAAAATCCTTAGCGTATGTGATAGATTAAATATTTTACTGTCAATCTGTTTAATCATCCAAGAAAGCAAATTGAGATTTTGATAAGCGAGCTTTATATCTACTGCTTAAATCTTCTGATTCAATTCAAGGGCCGTAGAGATTAATATAAATAATATCCATCATCACTGCCATTACTGAGAAAGCAAAGAAGAATCTATACGTTGTGCATTTTAAGCCTTCACAAGGGTCTTCACAATAGTACATACTCTTTAAAAAAATAGGTTGCTGTTTTAACTCAAACTAAAATACGGACAAATCTAACTGCTGAGTTGAATTTTTTTTAATGAAATGTTTAAGCTGATGTTTACCCTGTGGTTGGGTTTGCCTGTATTTTATCCCAATTTCAGTTGAACCAACCCTGCATTGTTTCTGCACTAGACTGAAATATAGAAAAGTGTGGGCTATTTCGACCAAATTTTGTCAAGCAGATAAGATTGTTATCAAGATACAGATGCAGTCCATCATTGTTTTTGTAAATCTCGACCTCCGGCCATTTAAATACAGCAGTTACAAGTTCACAAGGGACTTTGTTGTTTCGTTGGGATCAGCTTAACAGAAATATCAAATAATTCAATTATAAAAACCCCATTACAACTGAATCTCACTAGTCCTGAAAGCACTCTCCTTTTTCCCTAATCAATCTCTATAACTTCTGCGTCAGATAGAGGCTGTGAAAATCTGAATCAGAAAGAGCTTTATTGTATGTTCACACATAAGAGGAATTAGTTTTCGTGACAGAGCTTCTACAGTGCAGCAGAATGACAGAGACAGGACAAAAACAGATAATAAAAACATTTTAAAATAAGATATGACTATTAAGTAGTATTTAAATTAAGCAGTGACTGCAAATATACAAATCGACAAGTGTATGTACTGGTATATTACTATATACAACATTATATGTGCAGCTGTCTGTTGTTAAATAAATAAGTGTATATATGTGTAAAAGTGTCAAAAGAAGAATTTGAGAAAGTAGAATAACTTGGTCTATAAAAGGACAAGTTCTGGTTAAGTTAAACTCTTTCAGCTGTTGCACAACGGTCATTTCATAATAATAAAAAAAAAAATAAATAAATAAAACAATTATATGCTTCTATTGCTAAGCTTATAGTGTAAGTCTGTGGAGCAAACACAATCTTTGGTAACACCTTAGTTTAAGTACCTATTAACTAGTGACTTAATACATGTCCATTATTAAGATGCTGACTGTTTATTAGTATTTACGCAGCACTTATTCTCCATGATCTTATTCTACATACCTAATCCTACCTAGTACCAACAAATAACTACTACCTTAATAATTATTAATATGCACCAAATCAAGAGTTTATTGTGGTAAATAATTTTTCATTTGAATGTTGTTCATGAAAAAATGTTCATATTTGAAGGTATAGTTCACACAAAACTGTAAATTATGTAATTTACTTGCCCTTTACCAAAAAATTGACTTACAAACCTTTATGCTTTTCATTATTATAATAAACACAAAGTAAAACATTTTGAAGAAATCTGGAAACATGTAACCACTGACAAAAAGTTTTTGTTTTTTCATACTGTGGAAGTCAATGGTTACAGGCTTTAACTTTCTTCAAGGTATCCTCTTTTTGTTTTTATCAAAAGAAAGATCTGAAAGGTTTGAAAACACTAAGGGTCAGTAAATACAGAGAAAGTTTTCTTTTTTGTGTGAACTAACCCTTTAATGGTTAATACAAATCAATTATTGTACCTATAAAACAATGTGTGATTCAATATTTTTGTTGTTTAATATACATACAAGCATATAAAGATTATATTTTAAACATTGTCATTATTAACCTATAATAATACCAGTAGTTCAACATGAAAAGATTATGAAAAGATTAAGATATTAATGTGTCCTTGCAGTCCCCATGATTTCTACAGTTAAGCTTTTGAAATTAAATCACTTTTTCACTGTATGTGTATGTGCATTTTGTATTATAATCAGGCTCCTAAAAAGTCATCAACATTTTTATTAATCTGCCAATATATCAGTTATCAGCATCCAATTATAAAGAGTGATTGCTTATCAGTATTGGCCTAATTTTCCATTTTAGTTCATCTCTAGTTTATAATTAAGCCTAACAAGTATTATTCCTGCCCAAAAACATATACATCCAAACATCTTCTGCAACTAAATATATTAAAACTGATAACACTGCAATCAAAACAAACCCCTTTACAGGACATCAAAGTAGAAACAGTAAACGACAATATTTGCTTTGTATCCAGCAAGATATAATATGAACAGACTTTGATGAAAGCTGCGTTTTAAGTTATTTAATAACGCAATGACTGTTTAAATGTTTGAGGAAAGGGTCAGTGATTATGCAGCATATGGAAGAATGGACCTTTCTCTTCAAACATAATTACAGAACATAGAGGAGTCTTAAACACGGGTCATGCAGAGAGTAATAATTGTAACGATCTCCCCAAACGCCCTCGCAAAGAAAAAAAAGGGGGGGTGTATTTGGTGGCCTTTAATCTTCCCTGTCGAAGCCCCTTCCCCCAAAACAGAGTAAGCCCAGATGCGGGACTGCAGCCAAGAGCCATCGCACATCATTTCATCTCCCTCCAAAGCCCTTCTGAATTATCAGAGCCAAAGACAATCCCCACAGCTTTCTCAACGCACTCGCTCACCCTTATCGGCCATGGAAGAATAACACTTTACCTCATCGCACTGTTCCTGCGAGTCGGCCTGCTGAAATGTGCGACGATTTGTAAAATGAATATTAGAACAACTCGCTATGGCGGAGACCTCTGTATGTGATCCGCTGCTTATCAGAAACAAACCAGACGCAGTGAATTATAGTCTCTGGTTTTCTGCCCTTAAAAGTCCACAAGGTGTTCTGTGGCTTTTAGTGGAACATATTTTACAATCAGATTTGGTTTGTCAGCATTACTTAATGAATTAAACATCATGAATTTAGAAAAAGTGCTAATTATTAATGAGATTGATGCTAATTAATAATTACACTTTTTTATAATACTGTAGATGTGTGTGTGTGTGTGTGTGTGTGTGTGTGTGTGTGTGTGTGTATACACGTATACATGTCCATACACAGACACTTCACACTCAACATAATCATGAATTTTATGTTGATGATTAGCTGTCAAGCAAACAATTGCATTTATTAATTAAATTGTCTGTTTTGCTCATGTAGTTTACAATGTTTTTCATATTCTACTTAAAAAAAATCTATTCATTCATTTTCCTATGGCTTAGTCTCTATTTTTGAGGTTGCTACAGAGGAATGAACCAGCAACTATTCTGGCATACGTTTTACATGGCAGATGCCTTTCCAGCTGCAACCCAGTATTGGGGAACACCCATACATACTCATTCACACACGCACTGATACACTACAGGCAATTTAGTTCATTCAATTCACCTATAGCGCATGTCTTTGGACTGCGGGGGAAACCCGAGCACCTGGCAAGAACGTGCAAACACCATAAAGACTCCCAGCCAGGACTCGACCAGCAACCTTCTGAGGCGACAGTGCTAACAATTGAGCCACCATCCAGCCCTACTTGCAAATACTATTATATTAAAGATGGTAGAGATATGTGACTTCATTTTCTGTTCTAAACACTGTAAAATAAAAATGATTTGCTGTTAAAAGAACTACAGTACATTTATTTATAATTAAGATTATTTTGTTTAATTTAGGGGCAACATTAGTCTATTTTACATCTATTTTAATATCATTACAAAGTGTGACAACAGAAATGTGACTACCATGACATTTGAACATTTTCTACCGTATTTTAACCAAGCGGTAACCTACTGTTCTCCCTCATGAAGCCAATACGAAAGTAACTAAAACTGCAATTCATCGACTCACCTTTGAGGGCTGGCTCCATAAACTCCAGATGTTCACTGACTGCTATGTTAAATTGGCCAATTTTACAGCTGATAAAAACATGTTTACAGCTTGGTACAAAAGATGGTTTTGGTGCATATCTAATATTGTGCTGTCATGACAACTGTAAGGAGGGTAAATTTTTTATAACTCATCTGTTCCAAATTTTTATTAAGTTATATTAAGTCTGCATAATAAAAGGCATGGCTAGTTGAGTGACAGCTAGGTCTGACTGGTCACCGTCATGTCATTCCGGCTGATTAGCCGCTGAACTCGGCATTTCATCGTATTTTTGTTTTGTTTTATGTGGCTGTACACAGTCAGTTCCTTTTTTTAATTATTTCCTACAATTTTCAGATGATATGGCATGCTGTGTGCACTAAATTGAGCTCACAAACCATTCACATTGCCTTCATTTCCTAGGTGAGTGAAATTATATACTTATATACCATCTCTATAAATGTTTTTGTTTTACTTAAGATAATTTAGAATTTTCTTTAGACCGATAAAGCACTCCACAATCTGACAGATTGATTAGCTTTAGGCTATTAAACAGTCATCTGAAATGCTGTCATACAGTTTTATGACTGGGATTTCATAAATAGCCTTGTATTTACTAACACAGACTATATCTGAAGTATTTGTAAGTAATTTGCGTTTTCCTCCTGTAGAAAAGCATCATAAGAACAATGCTTAGTGGCTCAATGTATTACAACATTTTTTTAAACGTTTTTTTTAAAAGACTAAACACTTTATGGATATAGTATACAGTCAAGCACATGTGGTCATAGCACAAACAAATCACAGGTGAAGAAGTATTCTCCCAAAGAAAAGCCTGTCTAAGCAAAATGCTAGCAGGCGTCTTTAGCTCCCCTCATACTCTGCCTCTTTGCCCTTGTTTGGTAGCCCCCAGTTGGTGAGATGATGCGCAAACAAAATGGTGACTGTTGCCCACGCCTACCTGTAGCTTCATTTGCATTCCTTAGAAGCCTATAGGTGATGTCATGGATACTACGTCCATATCTTTTACAGTCTATAATTTTACCTGTAAAACTCTGGTAACCACAGCTGCTGCTTTTTTACTGCTAATTTATTTGACATGTTTTTACAGTGTAATAATCCAGTTATAATGACAATAATAAATATAACAATACATAATTAAAATAATAAGCATCTCAAGTTTCTTTCTTCTTTCTTTTCTCTCTCTGTCTCTCTCTCAAAAATGCAAATTTGACCGATGGTGTCCATTACTTTCAAGAACATACTCTCCTCAATATCATTTGTTTCTAGTTACCAAAATACTAATTATGTATAACAATTTCGGCTTAAGTCAACTAAAAACTTTTGACAAAATTAAATAATTACAAATACGTAACTAATCTAAATAATTCTATTAAAAAAAAAGTCAACACAAACAATAAAGGAAAAAACATCAATGCTAGACAAGAACTCTCAAAAGAAGGTCAGGAAAAGTATGCACACATCTGTATGTATGAGAGTGTTTCCCATGTTAGGAAAGTGCTCTCAGCTGTACTGGTGTGAAACTGTATGACCACGTAAGCCACATTCCAGAGCTCCTCAGGCCATAAACTCACAGAAAACATGCCAGATCAGCTGAGCAACCCCACCATTAAATCCATCTCCTTGTCTGAGAGGCCAATTTTTTTTTTCTTTTAACTCCAAACACATGATGATCACGCAAACAGCTCTTACTCTGCCAGTTTAAAGCAGAAACTGACTGGCTTTGAGGCCACATGACTACTTCAGATAACAATATAAACCGCTCTGCCTGCAGATGCACATCACTTTTCTTCTAGAGGCACAAGAGTCTGTTGCGTTTATCAAATCTCAGATTATATTAAGCATCAATGTCCCAGTGGGTGTATTGGGTTACAACGCCATGTACAAAACAAAGAAAGTCTGGATTTCATCTAATACCCTTTATCACATTTGCCTAAAGGCTTGTTCTCATTGTTTTCAGGATGAGTAGAGCTCGAGTATTCTCATTGCAACACAGCTTTTTTTGGAGGATAATATCTCACAATATATCAGATCTGAGTTGCATTACATTTACATTTATTCATTTAGTAGATGCTTTCATCCAAAGCAACTTACAAGGGAGGATAAAAGAAGCACTTAAAATCCTCAGAGCGCAAAATATACTCACCGGCCACTTTATTAGGTACACCTTACTAGTACTGTGTTGGAGCCCTTTTGCCTTTACAACTGCCTTAATCCTTCGCGGCATAGATTCAACAAGGTACTGGAAATTTCCTCAGAGATTTTGGTCTACATTGACATGATAGCATTATGCAGTTGCTGCGGATTTTTGCTGGCTGCACTTCCATAATATGACAATCATGTTCCACCACATCCCAAAGGTGCTCTATTTGATTGAGATCTGGAGGCCGTTTGAGTAGTGAACTCATTGTCATGTTCAAGAAACTAGTCTGAGATGATTCACGCTTTATGACATGGTACGTTATCCTGCTGAAACTAGCCATCAATAGATCAACACTGTAGTCATAAAGGGATGGTCATGGTATGCAACGATACTAAGGTAGGCTGTGGCGATGACACGATGCTCAATTGGTACTATTAATGGGCTCAAAATGTGCCAAGAAAATATCCCCCACACCATTAAACCACAACCACCAGCCTGAACCATTGATACAAAGCAGGGTGGATCCATGCTTTTATGTGATTGATGCCAAATTCTGGCCCTACAATTCAAATGTTGCAGCAGAAATCGAGACTCATCAAACCAGGCAATGTTTTTCCAATCTTCTACTGTCCAATGTTGGTGAGCCTGTGTGAACTGTAGCCTCAGTTTCCTGTTATTAGCTGAATGGAGTGGCACCCGGTGTGGTCTTCTGCTGCTGTAGCTCATCCACTTCAAGGTTTGAAGTGTTGTGGAATCAAAGATCCTCTTCTGCATACCTCGGTTTTAACAAGTGGATATTAGATGTTGCCTTTCTATTAGCTCAAACAAGTCTGCCCATTACCCTCTGACCTTTGGGATCAACAATGCATTTTCACCCAAGGAACTGCACCTCACAGGATATTTTTTTTCTTTTTTGGACCATTCTCTGTAAACCTTAGAGATGGTTGTGCTGCAGATAGTCTTGACCAAGTCTACATTCTGCCATGTGATTGGCTGATCAGAAATTTGCATTAACGAGCAATTGTACCTAATAAAGTGGCCAGTGAATGTATAAACTCTTAAGTCTAAGTTATTTAGATTTTTTTTACACAATGTTAAATTGACAAATAGAGCATTAACAAGAAAGGATCTGCTGCATACGGTGAGGAAACTAAAGTCAAAATTATAAGAAGTTCTGCAGTATAAACTTACATTTCCAATTGGATTCTGAGGGGGAAGACTGCATTGTGAAATATAAACTCAAAATTGTGAGAATTAAAGACATTGCGATTCTCAGAGGGGGAAAAATCTGAATTGTGAGATGGCTCAAAAACTTCAGAGAGGGTAAAGTAAATAGTGATATGTGAAGTTTCACAAACTAATTTCGAGAGGTGCATGTGATATGGCCGCTGGTCTCTCATCTGTAATCATTAGTAAGCCAATCTGAGCTACTTAAAACTGATCTACAGTCAGTATTGCAAGAAGGACTATGAACTTCTATTTACAGTTGCCATTAAGAGAATATATTATAACTTTAAGACCAAATGAAAAATTCCACTGAAGCCAATATTCCTATTTACGCGTCACAATCACCAGCGAACTAATCCTTACAGATCGCTGGTAAACACACATATCACATAGAACTACAAATCTGCTGGTGTATAGACAACAAAATCCAGTCATGCAACATGCATGATTAACACACCTGCTTCAAGTCTCCATTGATTACACTCCCACAGCTGATGCTGGACTGATCATGGACTGATTACACACACATATAAACGGCTCACTCTGATACTCTCATAGCTGAGTCTTGTTAAGTTTTGTGAACATTACAACGCACTTTCCTTGTCATGCCATGTTTTTGACCCTCGACTTGTTTGTTTGTTTACGTAGCCTGCTGCCTGCCTGTACTGACTTTCGCCTGTGCATTTGACTATGACTCTGGATTTGCCTGCATACATCTGTTTGCCCCTGTGTTGACCGTTGCTTGCCTGACCACTCAACAAACATGCATTTGGATCTGCACCTTTGCTGTCAGCACCCGTTCATGTTACAATAAGACACTTATACGCATACATTTCAAATTACAATTCTGAGTAAAAACGTTACAATTTCTAGATATAGTCTTGAATCAGAGCTAAATAAATGCGGAATTGCATTTAAACCAATTGCAATTAGGACTTTTTTCTACAAAATGCAAGAATTGTTGCATAAAAAGGCTTGATTTTTTTAAAAATACAAGACTGTATCAGAAACAGTTTCCTGCATAGCAGTATATACTATGCAAAGGACATGCATCTTAGGCTTCAACAGATCCAAAACTTCTGGACTGGACTGCAAATTCTCAGGCTTACAATAGTTTCATTAGATTACAGCATAGCTATGCCATGATGGCACAGAGCTAAAATGAACAAGCTGTTATAGTGAAAGTGTCAGTGTGTTGATAAACTGCTATATAAGCAACAGATTCTGCTGTGCATCTGTCATGCACTCACACCCGCAGCAGTGGCTCTGTGACATTAGAGCTGGTGTTGTGCTGTGTTCAGTGGGCTGGACTAGTGATTTGCAGAGCCAGCAGATGAGCTCAATCCCTCAGGGGAGAGCAGCTGATTGGCTCTTCTCTCCTGTCACTCATCCAGAAGGAGCAGATGTGCCCGAGCCATTGTTACATAATATCACATACAGTAGCTACGAGGCTAGTTTCAACACAAAGCTCTGTCTGTTCTGCACTTACCTACTAAAAAAATATGTCTCTATTTTGTGATTTTTCAATGTGGACAATATTTTAAAAATATTTTGCTGAGTGGGTTTTTGTGCTGTTGATGTCTGTCATGGATAAATATCTAAAATAAATGGCAGCAGATTGTTTTTTGTGTTTCTAATTCATTTAAACAAAGGGCCCTATCATACACCCAATGCAATACGGCCCTAGGCAAGGCGCAAGACATTTTTCAGAATAGCGCAGGTGTCATTTTCATGTTTTGCGCCACATTGTTTAAATAGCAAATGTATTTGCACCCCTTCGTGAACTCATGGGTGTGCTGGTCTGAAAAGGCGGTGTGTTAAGGCGTATTGTTGCGTGTACCTAAAAATATCTTAAGTCAATGTCGCAGAATTTTTAATACTTAAAGTTAATATTAATTATGCATAAATGCAAGTCCAAAACGTGCATAAACATAGCTTAATTCACAATTAGGGATAAGCAATACACAAATATCTTTAAATATGAAAAGATTAAAGCATTATAATGTTAAAATATTACTATAATTTGTCTATATAAATATAAAAATAACAACCTGCTCCCATACCTTCTTCATCTCGGGGGACTTTGAAGGAATCTGTTGTAGTCCCTTTATTCATGGCAATTTGCATTTTATTTTTGGTAGTATTATTTATTTTATGCATATTTATATTTGTTTTAAAAAATTGTTTAGATTTGTCCTCTGGTTGGGTTTTGGAAACGTATGCATCACCATATGAGACATAAGAATAGGACGTGTGTTTGGAAATTAGAACTGAATTTAGAAATAGTTTTAAAACAAATCTTTGCACTTAAACAAAATTACGAAATAAGACTATATAAAGAATGTCTTCAATAGAGTGCGTCCTACACAATTTCTTTAATACAGGGTCGCAAGTAAGAGGCCAGCTTGTGCTCACGCCGTCGTTAACTGTTTTTTCTGCTAGTGAAGCGTTCAGTTCTTTCTCTTGCAAAGTCTACCATGTAATAGCAAAAGCACCATGTCACAAGGCAACTAAATCTTAAAGAGAATGGGAGATGAGTCTCTGATTGGTTTAAGTCACGTCATGCTCAAAAGACAATCATAACTCATTAAGAAAATAAGCACAACTCTTTTAGACTATATGCTGGCGCATTTTTTGCTTTTGCGCCATCTGCTTTAGACATCAAGCTTAGATCGATAAAATAGAGCCAAAGACTGCAGTCCTGCTTTGAATAAGACATTTTTATCTATGATTATTATCTATTATTATTATTATTACTATCACTAATACATAAACAAAGTATCTTCCTCAATATTAACTTGTTTTTTGAACTGGGGTATAAAATCTACAAAAAATTTTACAATTGTGTTCATGTGCCAATATTCAGTACAACAGCACTGTTGTGTTATTTAACTTAATTTTATCATACTGTATCTCGTAAATAAACTTTTTTTTAAATGTTAGTTTCAGTTTGGTTATCCTGAAGTGAATGCTTACACTTGACTTGCAAAACAATGTCAGTGTGAACGACATAAACAACTTCTGAAATTATCATAGATGATAAACATCACACAAATTTTCTAAGACTTCTATAGCTTTCTAAGGTGTTTAAAGCCCTATTCCCACCAAAACTAAAACCAGGTGCAAATATTCAGTCCTATATAAATGTTTTAATTTGAACTTACATCTGTTAAGGCCAACCCAAACGTTAGTATGTTATTACTGCAACTTTTTTAACGGAGAAGTGTTTTCATATACAGTTGAAGTCAGAATTATAACCCCCCTGAATTATTAGCCCCCCTGTTTATTTTTTTCCCCAATTTCTGTTTAACTGAGAGAAGATTTCTTCAACACATTTCTAAACGTAATAGTTTTAATAACTCATTTCTAATAACTGATTACTGATAACTTTGCCATAATAACAGTAAACAATATTTGACAAAATATTTTTCAAGACACTTCTATGCATCTTAAAGTGACATTTAAAGGCTTAACTAGGTTAATTACGTTAACTAGGCAGGTTAAGGTCATTAAGCAAGTTATTGTATACTATCAAAACAAAAAATAGCTTAAAGGGGATAATAATTTTGACTTTAAAATGGTTTTAAAAAAAATTAAAACTGCTTTTATCCTAGGTCGAAATAAAACAAATAAGACTTTCTCTGGAAGAAAAAATATTATCAGACATACTGTAAAAATCTCCTTGCTCTGTTAAACAACATTTTTAAAAAAGAAAAAAAAGTTCAAAGGGGGGCTAATAATTCTGACTTTAACTGTATCTGAATAGACATATTACTTTTAATGTTGGTTAGGCCTATAGACTACCATCCATGTTAAGTATAAAATAATAGTAAATGTAAAAGCAAGAGTCACTTTAGAGAACCAAAAAACAAAACAAAAATCCCAAAACTGAAGGACCAAAATGGAAAAAATGTCAATATTTGGAAAACCTCAAGTACCACAAAGCAGTGTCTGGCAACACAGCCTATTTACCGGCACCATCTGACATTTCCTCTGCCAAACCATCCAGACAGAAGACATATTTGTCTTTGACGGTTTAATTATGTTGGCTTGAGAAAGCCAACATACTGTAATGCTACTTAAACTTATTCTTATTATTATTATTCTTATTATTATTCCGGCTTCTGACCAAAAAAAAGCAATCGCTTCTCCTCCCAGGGCTTAGATGCTACAAGCCCCAAATTTGGTCAAAAGCTGTCTATTGCCCATGAGATGGTTGCTGTATGTCCTCATGCCGATAAGATTTGTAGTTTTTGAATTAAAAATTTTTTGAATTAAAAAATTGTAAATATTACAATCGAGTATTTGGGGCATATAAAAAAGTATACAAACCTCAAATTTGGCCAAAAGATGTGCTTTAAATTGAAGATAATTATCATATTTATTTGGTGTAATTATAAATAACAGTTTTCCTATAAATATTTTTTTTATATTAAATTTGTTAATTTCAAACCTAAAGCTTGTCAGAGTGTCCACGAGATGGCGCAAGAAGACTATTTTTGAGCCCTTTGGAATTTTACTGCACCTTTGCACCTTTAAGAGGCGGAGATATCCGGGCTGACTGTTTTTGCTCTACAGAAAGTTCGGCTCATTTCAGACGTGCTTGTTACAACATTTGAAGCTGTTTACATTAAAATTTCTCAGCGAAAATACACAAATACAAGTGATACAACTCTATTTAGTGTTCCTTTAAGAGGCAGAGAGATCGGTGATCAAAATCGAGGTAAGATTGAACTTAATTCTGGTCATCAGTCATTCTTATTATGCTCGCGGTGAACTCCATAAAGCGTAATAAAACTGATCTGGATGCAGAATCATCCGCGTCGGAATCGACCCGCATGCATTTCTGTCTGCTACCCTGTGAGTTTTAAATTCATGCCTCTGATGTTGGCAGAAACATAACTTTACTTTGGATATTTCTTTCAAAACAGAATATTCTGTGCCGTGAAAAAGCCTTCTCCTCTACTTGTGATAATGAAAATGAAAGCCATGCGAACATTCACGTATATTATACAATAAACATATTGAATATAAAATCATTCTAACTTTATTTTTCATCTGTATTTAACCCACTAAAACAGCTATGTCCTTGCCACAAAACTAATAATCCATCTTCAAAACCTACAATTTCTTTCCATTCGGTCCGGTCGGACCTGAACGTCTTTATACCGTTGTAATCACGTGTAAATTCTAACAAAGACAATATTTGCACATTTTATTTATTGTGCAAAAATAAATCCAAACAGTATTATAATGTTTTAAAGCAAAAATGTTAAGAACAATTATTTACAAACAGTGAAAATAAAGTGTATATATATATATATATATATATATATATATATATATATATATATATATATATATATATATATATATATATATATATATATATATATGTATATATGTATATATATGTATATATGTATGTATATATATGTATATATATATATATATATATATATATATATATATATATATGTATATATATGTATGTATATATATATGTATGTATATATATATGTATGTATATATATATGTATGTATATATATATATATATATATATATATATATATATATATATATATATATATATATATATATATATATATATACATACAGTTGATGTCAGAATTATTAGCTCCCCTGTTTATTTTTTTCCCAATTTCTGTTTAATGGAGGGAAGATTGTTTCAGCACATTTCTAAGCATAATAGTTTTAAAAACCTATATCTAATTACTGATTTATTTTATCTTTGCCATGATGACATTAAATAATGTTTGACTTTATATTTTTCAAGACACTTCTATACAGCTTAAAGTGACATTTAAAGGCTTAACTAGGTTAATAAGGTGAACTAGGCAGGTTAGGGTAATCAGGCAAGTTATTGTATAATGATGGTTTGTTCTGTAGATTATCAAAAAAAAAAAATTACTTAAAGGGGATAATAATTGTGTCCCAAAAATGGTTTTTAAATAATTAATAACTGCTTTTATTCTAGCCGAAATAAAACAAGTAAGACTTTCTCAAGAAGAAAAAATATTATCAGACATACTGTGAAAATTTCCTTGCTCTGTTAAACATAATTTGGGAAATATTTAAAAAAGGAAAAAAAAATCAAAAGGGGGTTAATAATTCTGACTTCAACTGTATATATGTATGTATATATATACATACATATATACATATATACATATATAACACATACACACATTTATGGTTAGGGTTATAAGGATTATTTCTTAATTCCCCTTTTATGTTGGCAAAAACATAAGTTTACTTCAGATATTTCTTTCAAAACAATATTCTGTGCCGCAAAAAAGCCTTCTCCTCACTTGTGATAATGACAATGAAAGCCAAGCTTTTGGCCTATGCTGTACCAAAAAAAAAAACAATAACCCAGGTGATGACAATTACATATTACGATTATAACATTGTGTTAGTGGCCAGTGGGGTGGAACAAAGTCATTGGTCAGAATTAACCACGTGATGAAGACGGCCTAATATTGTATTTAATGCGATTTTCTTCCTGTAAACTGTATATATAACTATATAACTATAACTATATATATAATGCTGCAAATTACTGTAAATTGACTGTACTCTATATTAACTGCAAAAATTATAAGACTGATTAAATAAAAGACAAATTAACTAAATGTAGCAACATCTAGCAACAGCCTAGAAACCACTCAGAACACGCTAGCAACTACCTAGGAATGCCTTAGCAACACCTTAGCAACCGCCTAGCAACCACTTATCAACCGCTGTGCTTCCTGCCAACTGCCTTTGAGTCCCCGGCGCAGTCACGTTGGCTTTCTCAAGCCAACATCAAAGTTCGTCAACGAACTTTAGGTTCTAGTTTTATTTGTGATACTGGCTCTAGAAGTCCCAGAGCCTTTTCAAGGATATTTGTGATCTCAATGTCGCTGCTGTAAATCAAAGGTGCTCTGTGATAGAGGACAGTTTCTGAAAATAAAGCCTAAGGTAAATAGCGAACCTATTAAAAGACATCATTCTGACATCCAGACCAAACACAGGACGTGCTGTGCCTTTTGTCGAGGGCTACCTTGCAGGCACAGGTAGCATCGGTTCATCTTTTCTGAAGAGGTCTACAAAAGTACACAATTACAACTGCACACAACCAGGTTTGACCTTCTATGTGCTCATGCAAGACTGCAGGTGAGCTTTTGAAAGCACAAGCACGTTTGACTGTATTTTTTAGAGAGCAACTGTAGCTTTTAGCACATTTAAATGTGCTCCATTCCCTATGGGACACCCTGTAGAAATGACCTTTAAAACACTTTCAAAGGCCATGCCAACAGTGAAGCTTTTGACACTTGGTGAGTGCTTATTTTGGACCCTATACCAGTTTTTTTTTTAAAAGTATTAGCCTGATCTCACAAGGAAGCACAACAACTTTACAGAAAAGTGGGTAATTAATATGAATTCATACAATATATACAAAAACATTATTAAAACGAAGCCTCCATTCTCTAGACCGAAACCCAACTGTATTTGTATATTTAGCAAATAATACTAAAATGTAAGAATGAGATCACACAAATGTGAGCTGCATGACAGTGTAAAAATATGCAATATTGTTGTTTAGTATTTTGATATTGCTTACGATATAACATTTTCTTTGAAAAAATGCTTCTTGTTATTAGCTATATCTTAAATCATTTATTTATTTAATTGTATTAAAATAAAACATTTTTCAGACCTAATTAATTCCAATTCAGACACACAAAAAAAGTGTAGAGCTGCAAACATTTAGTCTTTAAAAAATGTTCTTCTCTTGTTTTGCCTCCTGCCATTAGTATTTATTTTCAGCTCTGGGTTCACCTTTGGTCCAATAGCAAAACAGGGACTACTGGGGATTAAGATTGCAAGGCCATGTCTAATCAAATTTACATAAACAACCAATGCATATAATAAATGTAATTCATCACATGTTGCATTTACTATTGTTGTGATAATGATAACTTTGCAATATATTGTGAAGCCCTAATACAAATATGAATTAGCCACTAAATTAAAAAGTTGATGCGAGATTGTGTTAGAAATACAGTAAATAGAAAATTCACTTAATGAAACTCTTACATGCTGGTAACTGGCTACCTTGTTGCCAATTCAGCAGCCAATTTAACACATCTATGATCACCTTAGTTATTTCTGTCAGACTGAAGAGGTTTGGTTTGTGCTATAAGCCCTCCTCCTCCCCAGCACCACCTGTCTAAATCTGCTATGCAGTTCAATTTGTTATGCAGCTGATGGTGGACATTACTGGTGGCCATTTCAGTAATTGCCAAATGAGGAAAAAAATTGTGGATCATGTTTATCAGAATTGTCCTGCTGTTTATGAGGGTTTATAATATTTTCTCTCTCTTTCTTCAGGTTTATTAGCAAAGTGATTAACTATACTTGCTTAACAGTCACAGCACCAGCAGTGTAGCAGAAAGATCCGCCTAAATTAAACTTAGAAACACATGTATGTCAATATAGATAATTAATAAATATGTTTACACTCTTTTCTGGGAGACCTCACAACTAAAAGACACAACATCATTATAATATCAAACGATTTTTCCACAAAATGCTATTTATTCCAGATGACAAAGCTGAATTTTCAGTAATCATTACTCTACAAAAATATTTCCTACTATTAATGACGAAAACATTTCCCAGTGCTGGGTTGAAACTGAATGGGCAGCCATCTACTGCATAAAACATATGCTAGAGTAATTGGCGGTTCATTCCGTTGTGACAAGCCCTGAAATCAGGGACTAAGCTGAATGATAGAGAGTAAGTCAGTAAGTAATGATTTAAACTGTTGCGCTGCTTAATATTTCTGTGATAAATATTAAAAACTAGTACAGGATTTAAGTGAATATTAATTTAAAACTAACTGCATAAAAAGGAACTACATAAACTCCAGTAAAAATAAATTAAGATTATAAACATCTTTAACATAATATAAAAATCTAAAAAAATGTACCACACCAAAACTTTATATTATAATATGCATTCAAAAGCAGGGGTTTAAAAACAAGTGTAAATGAGAACATGGCTAGAAATGGTGCAGTCCTCAACAGTTAAAAACAATGTTAATCTAGTTGCTGTAAATGGATGGAAGGAAACACCAGACAAAGGTTCTTCGAGTGCAAAGCCATGACCCAGATTATCCAGCACTAAAGCTCATGGGACAAATCTCATCACTTATGACCTTCCTCTAGCCTCATCATCACCTCAAAGCTTGGGGGCTCTGTTCGCGTACACAGTTGTGAATGAAGGAGCATGTACAGTGTTTGCAATTTTACCATACGCTAATTTTGAGGAGCCCACAGTAGAGTCATCCTTTAAAAAGTGCCCTCAACAAAGACTCTAAGCTCTCATGCTCTTAATTCTTTATCTGTCCCGGATGCGGGCGGAATAATCCCGTTAGTGCTACTCAAGGAGCAGCAAGAGGACAGGGTTGATAGAGAACTGAGGATGGCCAATGTTGGCTGCTGATGTTGATACTGCCAAATGGATCACTTTATTCTCCTTGTGATATTGTGTTACACTGTGAAGGTTAATATTAGGCATATCAATTTAATTATAAGTATCAACTATGTTACAACAGCTAACTTGACACAACACGTCACCAAGTAACAGAGCAAGCAGAATATTATCAGTGGAAAGTTCACAAAGCACATGCTTTTGAATTAATAAACAATTAAATTGATTTTAATGAGATACAAAAGACCAAAGGGTCTTTAACTACTTTATCTTAACAGCTTTTAAAAAGATAAAGCTACTGTATATTGCCAGAGGTTTTGGGACATCTGCTTTAACATGCACATGAATTTAAATCACATCCTAATATTAATCCGTAGTGTTTAATATGGAGTTGCCCCACCCTTTAACGCTATAACAACTTCAACTTTTCTGGGAAGGCTTTCCACAAGGTTTTGGAGTGTATTTATTGGAATTTTAGACCATTCATCTAGAAGCTTATTTGTGAGGTCAGGCACTGATGTTAGATGAGACCTGGCTCATAATCTCTGCTTAAATTAATCCCAAACGTTTTCAGTTGGTTAAGGTCAGGACTTTGTGCAGGCCAATCAGTATCTTCATGGACCCTGCTTTGTACAATGGTGTGCAGTTAATGAGGGAACATGAAGGGACAATCCTTAACCTGTTCCCACAAAGTTAAGCAAATAGAGCTGCTCAGCCATCGAAACCCATTCCACAAAGCTCTGTTATTGAGCTAATCTAAAGGCCACATGAAGTTTTAAGGTCTGTAGCTACCGACTCTGCAGAAAGTTGTCAACTTCTGAGTCTGCATTGACCACGTTTTGTGACTTTTTGTGACCTGCCACTTGGGCCCACCACAGATTTCATGAACGAACTTAAATTGTATGAATTGTACAAGTGGCAATTTATCATGGTAGCATAGTTGAATTTAATGCGTTCCTAATTGTGTTGTATGGTAAACGTTTGTAGATGCAGTATAGAAGTGTTTGCTTTCATATACCTGAGGCCATGAAAGTGTATATAGTGTATGTTCAACTGCATTTATACCAAAATAAACAATTCTGAACACAACGAAAACAAACAAACACAAAAAAAGCTTTTTTTTTTTTTTTTTAAACATGAAGCAATGACCAAAAACGTTAGTCAGGATTTCAAAAAGAAAAAGGGGGCCAAAGTCATCACTCTGATTTTGTACAGAAACAAAACATGGCACAAAAACAAATCAAAGACAGGCAATAAAGCTAGAGTTTTGTATGAAAATTAAACAGAACAAAAAAATGAAACACTAAATTAAAAACTAATGGTCAAAGACATCAGTCTGCATTGGGACTGAAACAAAACACAAAACAAAACAAAACAAAACAAAACAAAATTGTTTATCTGTATTTTGGTATTGGTAATTCACAAAATTTACATTATAGCTACATAGACTCTTGTTTTTCCCACTTGAATATCAGTAATATGTATCTGGCTAACCCCATAGCGACTGTGCCTGTTCCTCGTTTTATTAGATCAAGAAATAAATGTACTGTGTGCTCCAGAAATAATGTCAAACTGGTCATGGTGGAGGAGTTGCATCAATCTTTAGTAATTTTCTTAATGTTAATCAGAGAAACGAACTTATGTTTAACTCCTTTGAAGTATTAGCGCTTAAGCTTCCAGATATTATGCAAAAACCTATACTATCTCTTGCTTTAATCACCATATATAGACCCCCAGGACCCTATGTCAATTTTTTAAAAGAGTTTTCAGATTTTATTTCTGACTTACTAGTCGAAACTGATAAATAAATAATTGTAGGAGGCTTTAACATCCACATAGATGACGCTAACGATACATTAGGGCTCGTGTTTATGGATTTACTACACTCGCTTGGGATAAAGCAAAATGTTGTTGGTCCAACCCACCGCTTAAAGCATACATTAGATCTGATTCTGTCTCATGGCATTGAGGTCATTGATGTAGACATTATACCACAAAGTGATGGGATTACAGACCACAACCTCTTACTATATAAGCTGTGTTTACCTGAAATTAGCAGACCCGCTCCGAGATTTCGCCCTAGTAGAACTATTGTTCTGTCCACCAAAGATGGCTTTATAAATAACCTACCTGATCTTCCTCTATTTCGAAATGCACCCGCAAACGCAAATGATCTTGATGTAGTAACCAGCAGTATGAATGCCATCTTTACTAGCACACTAAATACTGTGGCACCCATCAAACTAAAAAAGGCTAGAGAGAATAAAACTACACCATGGTATAATAGTCATTCTCGCGCTCTCAAAACAGCAACCCGTGCCCTGGAACGTAAATGGAAAAATTTAGAGATTTAGAGATCTTTAGAATTGCGTACAAAGACAGTATGTCCAGCTATAGGAGGGCACTAAAATCTGCCAGGGCTGAGCACCTCTGCAAACTAATAGGAAATGATCATAACAATCCTAGATTTTTATTTAAAACCATTTCTAAATTAACAAATAATTGGTCATCTTTGAAACAAAATGTTCCACCGTAAATTAGTAGCGATGACTTCATGATTTTTTTCAGTAATAAAACAGAAGGCTTTAGACAGAAAATAGGAGATGCTAAACTTTCTGCACCGCCTTATACTCCAGATCCTGTAAACATATCGCTGAATCATAATAACCTACAGTGCTTCAAAATCATAGAACAGGAAGAGCTAGATAAAATTATAAATAGCTCTAAACTAGCTCATGTATGTTGGATTCAATTCCAACAAAATTACTGAAAAAATTCCAACCTGCTATAGGAGAACCTCTTCTCAACGTTATCAACTGTTCTTTATCTTTAGGCCATGCTCCAAATTCTTACAAGCAGACTGCAACTGGACCCCAGCAACTTAGCTAATTATAGGCCTATTTCAAATCTTCCATTTATGTCTAAAATACTAGAAAAAGTAGTTTTTGAAGTGTTTCAGCCAGGTTTTAGGGCTCATTACAGTACAGAAACCGCATTAGTGAAAATAACCAATGATTTACTCTTAGCTGCTGACCAAGGGTGCATCTCGCTATTAGTTTTACTCGATCTTAGTGTGGCATTTGACACCATTGACCACTAATAAATCGCTTAAAGTCTGCAGGTGTCCAGGGACAAGCTCTACAATGATTTAAGTCATACTTCATTAAACGTTACGCAGTAAAGTATGGGGTGCCTTAAGGATCAGTTTTAGGCCCTCTGCTGTTTACAATCTACATGCTACCCCTGAGAGACATTATTAGAAGACATGGGATCAGCTTTCACTGCTATGCAGATGATACTCAATTACATATTTCAACTGAACCTGATGAGATGTCTGAACTGTCTAAGCTAACTGAGTGTATTAGAGATGTTAAAGACTGGATGACCAACAATTTTCTTCTCTTGAACTCAGAAAAAACAGACTTATTACTTATTGAGCCTAAATTCTGTGCACAGAATACTATAAAAGATCTGGGTGTCATATTAGACAGCAACTTAACTTTTGAAAATCATATATCGCATGTAACCAAAACTGCCTTCTTTCATCTGAGAAATATCCCTAAATTACGAAGTATGCTATCTCAGATGCAGAAAAGCTAGTCAAAGCTTTTATGACTTCTAGGCTGGATTACTATAACACACTGTTTGCTGGCTGCCCAGCCTCCTCTATTAACAAACTTCAATTAGTACAAAATGCAGCTGCCAGAGTTCTTACCAGGTCTAGAAAATATGATCATATCACCCCAATTTTATTCTCCTTACACTGGCTGCCTGTTAAATTTCGTAATAAATTTAAAATATTGCTTCTTACCTATAAAGCTTTAAATAATCTAGCTCCTGTTTATCTAACCAACCTTCTGTCTTGCTACAATCCAACTCGCTCTTTAAATTCTCAAGAGTCAGGGCTTCTGGTAGTACCTAGAATAGCAAAGTCGAGTAAAGGAGGTCGAGCCTTCTCCTTGATGGCTCCTAAACTCTGAAATAGCCTTCCTGATAATGTCCGAGAGACAGACGAGTCTTCGCTGAGGCCCAGCTTCCAGCCTCCACCACTGAGACTACAGCTCTGCACAAGACGTTTGGCCAACGGAGAAATTACAATGGTGGTGCCCAACTGAGTCTGGTTTCTCTCAAGGTTTTTTTTCTTCACTTTTGCCAATTTGTAAAGTTTTTTTCCCTCTCCTCTGTCGCCACTAGCTTGCATGGTTTGGGATTGGTAGAGCTACGCATCAATTGATTTGCTCTCCAGTGTATAGTACCCTCAGTAGTGATTATTAAACCACACTGAACTGAACTGAACTTAAACACTACTAAAACTGAACTACAATGTTCCAATTTACTATGATCTTTTATGTGAAGCTGCTTTGACACAATCTACATTGTAAAAGCGCTATACAAATAAAGGTGAATTGAATTAAATTGAATTTTGATGATGATTTATTGTGAATTTATTTTAAATGTTAGACTCCAGAAAGAGTAGTGGCCACTATGTTTGTAGTGGTTAATGGTAATCTAAATAAAAAAATATGGAGAAAAAAAAGCAAAATAAAACAAAACATGAAGCAATGACCAAAACCACTGGACTTTATTTTGAATAGAAATTGAATAAACTAAATATAAAGCAGTAGCCAAAGCTTTCAGTCTTCAGTTTGTATGCAGAGATAGTATTGGGAGTTTTTTGTAATGCAAAAACACCTTCAATATGAAGTCTATCTATAATAAAAATCATCATCTCGGGTTTTACTCAAACAAAAAAAAACGGTCACACCAAAGATGGCTTGACTTGAGCATGCAATATCTCATTTCCTTTTTCATCAGATGTGTTACCTAACGAACAAAAAAAGGCACCTCGAATATCATACAAATACATTTTTTCATCTTGTTAGTGAACACCTAGACTGTACCCAGATGACTGTACTGCGATCTGCACTTCTGAAGGGTTGCGAATGATCAAAGGGAAAGTGTCGGCTGCTACAACCCACAAGCTTAAGAGGAAATGACATGGGGAAAACTCGTCCCGTACTAAAAGCTGCTCCCTCAGGTAACTCTTGTTTTTCAGTGAAGGAACATCTGCTAACGTACACATCAACAAACGCAGCACACTAAAAGGACCTGGGAACGCAAACAGCCTCTCTGCCTTCAGCACTGCGGATGTCCTAATGAAATGTTTGTTGGTATATTGACGGTAGTTTGGATAGTGTTGTTCTTTACATCTGGTACTGGATGGAAAAGCGTTTAGTAACCGACCTGTTTGTGGTTCAGGTTTTGACAGGCTCTGAGCTGCTGTCCGAGCTGCCCTTGTCCTCCAGCTGCTGCAGGTTATCAGTAGGGGTGACACCTGGATGAGAGAAAACAGAAAACTCGTCAGCGCATTTTAATTAAATTTTTTTTTTTGCAAAAGCACAGGCAACCAGAATATTAGGCCCAATTCCAACTCTACCCCTTAACCCTTCCCCCTCGTTTTGCAAGTTCATGTGAAGGGGTAGGGGTGTCCCAATTCCTTTTATCTTAAAGGCGTAGGACTACAGGGAAGAGCTAGATAGCCCTTGAAACTGAGATTTTAAGACCACACTCGAATACACCATGAACAATGGCAACATAGCTGCAAGTGGAAGTGAAAAGATTTTTGTCATTATTAAGAATTTTTACAACAAACAAGCATCTTTTAATACATTCCTAATGGCATTCATGTTCACTGTTTAAAAATAAAAAGTAAAAAAAGCTAATTTTGGCTATCTATAATAACTCCTGTAAATTATAGTAGTCCTACAACATACGTTCACATCTGACACTCGAACATCCTGTCAGAAATGTCTAGAGGCTGAATATGACCTTTATACAGTGTCTCATATAATGCTAATGTTGTGTTTGTGTGTTTATATTGATGAATATGGCCACTGTGTAAATGCTTATTGCCGCACTATATCGTTACAATAAAAAAACATTGTTGCCTTCAGTAATTTCCTGAAGATAATTACAGAAAAAAATAACGCAACTGGAATAACTACAGCAGTAGCGATTGTTGATTTCACATGAAGCAAGAGATTGTGATGACATGTGCAGGTGTTGTAGTGGTGTCCCGTGTCTTAGGAGTAAATTTTGAAGCCCTTCCCCTTCACACTCTGTTTCAAAGGCCAAAGAGAAGGGGAAGGGGTAGGGGTACAAAAATAGAACTGAGATTGATCCTTAGAAGTTCATCCAAATAATTGTTATAGGAACAAACACAAATTAGTTTATTTGTTTGTTTTTGTAACATTTACACCTAAACTAAAAGAAAAAAATGTTTCTGACAGTACTGATTTGCACTTCTAAGCGGATAGGATTGATCAAAAGGTATACATTAGGAATAAGGTGTTTTGGTTTTGTAATATAATTATAAGTTTTATTTATTTCAATTTATTTATTTTTTATTTTGGGGCAAAAAAATTAAATACAGACTTTTACAACAATTATCAAATTCAAGATAATGAAATAGATTTTTTTTACACTTAACTAGTAAAACGTTTTTTAATACAAACCTATGCAAATATTAGATATATACATAGGATTAGTAACTCAAACTTATATGTGTGTATATACAAATAATATTAATGATCATATAAAAAGAAAAAAATGCTTAATGAATAAAATGTCCTAAAATGTCTTATAAATAACATTACTTTTATATTGTTTATCGTTTCAATTAAAGCAATACATGACTACATACATAACTACAAATTTAGCTTCCAGTGGCAGAATATTTAAGGTTATATATTATTATATATTAAGACCAACCAGTTGCCCATTCTTTTACATAAAGTTTAATATGCTATCAAAAATATATACCGTAAAATTAACAGAAAATAAAACTACATATTTAATATTCTCTATGTTCTCCTAAAGGTACCAAAAAGGTGATGTTAAAGGTCCCATGAAATAAAAATTAAGTTTTTTAGATGTTAGTATCAGTATTGTTAGTTTTCTAAGATATCTAACAGCTCGTGTGCTCCATAACCATGATAAAATTAGCATTTAGAAGATATAAAACTGATATAAACATGTAAAGCTTGCAGTTCGTCAATTCCGCCCAAAATGGATCAACGGTTTTATTTACATCACCTCACACTACAGTTTCTCATCCAATCATAGACAATCAAATGCTCTCTAGTATCTGACATGCCCCGCCCCATTCAAGACACTTCACATTTGCATTTCATTTGATACGCTTGAGCTCTCACTGGCACAGCTGAGATTAAACAAAACATTATTGGCTGTTTAGTAAAAAGGGGAGGTGTTACACGATATCCCTCCCTGTCTTTGTGTTTCAATAGAGATTACGTCAAACATTCAATAAGAATGCACATCAAAGAACTTCACAGGACCGTTAAAATAATAATGTCAGAAAAAGGACCAACACTATATTTTTTAACCTCTTCCATGGAAAGTTAATGGCATACATTTTTCAAAAAATGAGAGCTTGCACGGGTTTAAAAGTATTCTAAAGCTAGTCATGTTTAGCAGCACAGCCTAGATGTCTAATCAGGTATGGCTGAAATACGCTGAAGTGTGACTGTGTGGACACTTGCAGTGAGCCTCATAAATACAGAGGGTGAATGATGAGTGTTTGTGTGTTCTTTCAGTGTTAATGAATCATCACGCCACTACAGAAAGCAGCAGATGTTGGAGCTTCGTATCCTCTCGGCGCCACAGTTTGTCATTTTATGGGGATCTTCCTCTGGACATCCAAGTAATGAGAAAAGAGAAACTGGCAGCTCAGGGCTGAGCACAATAATGAAGCAGTAACCACTTCAAGCCTTCACAAACAGTCAGGACAGGAAAACTCAGACTAACTTATTCAATCATTCATTTGTTTTCCTTAGCTTAGTCTCTATTTCAGAGGTAGCCACAGGGGAATGAACCACCAATTACTCCAGCATATGTTTTACGCAGCGAATGCCCATCCAGCCACAACCCAGTACTGGAAAACGCCCATACACTCTCACATTCACACACATACACTACGAAAAATTTAATTCAATTCACCCATATGTCTTTGGAATGTGGAGGAAACCGGAGCACCCAGAAAAAAACTGTGCAAACATGGGGAGAACATGCAAACTCCACACAGAAATGCCAACTACTGGCCCAGTCGGGACTTGTACCAGCGACCTTCTTGCAGTGAAACACCAGTACAAACCACTGAGCCACCATGCCACTTAACTTAGTATTAATACGTCAGCCTTAAAGAGGGTAGTTCACCCAAAACTGGATACTCTGTCATCATTTACTCACTCTTCACCTAAAAAGAAAAATATATATTTTTAAAAATCTTGTAACCATTGACTTCCACAGTATTTGTTTTTCCTACTATAAGTCAATGGTTGGTTCAGTTTTGTTCAAAATAGCTTCTTTTGTGTTCATCAGAAAAAAAGAAACTCTTAAAGGTTTGAAACCACTTGAGGGTGAGTAAATAGTTATATGTTTACATTTTTGAGTCAACTATCCCTTTACAGTTGCCTGTAGTCAGCTCCCAAACCGTGGCAAAAATAAAATTTAGAAGATATCAGGTCTACTGACTATATTCTAAAATGCGGAAGTGTGCCTGTTTTCGCGATTCGTGTTTTAGAATCTCTGATTCAGTCGCCTATGGGAGAAATGACTCGGAATAATAAATGGCAGAAGACAGATAAACTACTAGCTCTACAAACTAATGTTAGCATTACAATACAGACCAAGTAGAGTAATATAATAAGGAAATATCAGTTTGCAACATCAAGCAGCGTAACGAGCAATTTTTAGAGTCTAAAAATGAATGGAAGTGAATGAGACCGGAAGTTGAGCTAAAAAGATTCAAATGGCTGCACTTGCTCGTCTGCAAAGAATAAAGTGAATAAAGCCAAGCAATTTGTCAGATCTTCTGACCACTAAAATGCTCTTTAGTATTTGAAGTATACCACCTACTACTAGACGCGGCTAATAATAGATCATATTGTTTGTGCGAGTTGTCACAGACCACAAAACATTCTACACTGAATGGTGTATTTTAAAACAGAGAAAGAATCAATGAGCCCCATCATACACTGGGCGCAAGAAGGTGCAAGACGTGTTTGATGTGATTTGTTGCTATTTTCAAACCAGCACAACCCTAATTTTCATGTTTTGCACCAGGTTGTTTAAATAGCAAATCCATTTGCGCCACTTTGTGGACTCATGGGTGTGCCGGTCTAAAATAAAGGTATTATTTTCTATATAAATATAAAAACCACTACCACCATGCCGTCTTCACCTCTGGGCTTTTTTCATTTTATTCATCACAATTTGCATTTATATAATGCTATTATTAGTTGTAGTAGTATTTATTATATGCATATTTATATTTGCTTTAATAAAAACTAGTTTAGATTTGTCCACCTGTTGGGTTTTGAAGACGTATGCGTCACTATATGGGACATAAGAATAGGACGTGTGTTTGATTTGTTATTATTGGTCATTTATTCGTTTACTGGAATTTAGAACTGAATTTAGAAATAGTTTTGAAACAGGTCTTTGAGCTTAACAAACAAAATTAAATATGTAGGCTAATGAATGTCTTCAGTGGAGTGCTTAAAACATCATTTTCTTATCCACAAAAGTGAGTAAAGATTAAAAGTAAAGAGAAACAGAAAGTAAAGAGGCCGAATGGTGGATGCTCATTCTTTATCCTTGTGCTTCAGATGGTCTTTTTAACTGTTTTCTCACCAGTTAAGTGTTTTAAGTTTTTCCACTTTCAAAGTCTACCATGTAAATAGCGAATGCGCCATGGTGCGACGCACCTGATTCTTAAAGGGAATGGGAGATGAGATTCTGATTGGTTTAATGCATGTTATGCTCCAAACACACTCAGAGAATAAGCACAACCCTGTTAAACCATGTGCTAGGGCGCAGACAGTATTTTTTTGTCCTTAAAATAGCAAAAGTGGATTCAGACACAGCCTTAATGCTTTTGGCCATCTCCTTTAGACTTTGCACCTAGATTGTTAAAATAAAACCCAAAGTGTTTCAGTGTTTGTGCTTTAGCATAGCAAGCTAACTGGCATAGCTGAAATTTAAACACAATGCCATTAAGAGAAGGTATTTGATATGCCCAGTCCTGTCTTCACGTGTCAGTGGAAATTACATCACATAATCACACAAAGATAGTTTCTGTTGGCACAAAAAAAAAAAAAAAATTTTATTAAGAAGAATATTTTGTATGATGTTGGAAACTGGTAACCATCGCCTTTATCTTACAATTTTTAACATTCTTCAAAATATCTTCTTTTTTGTTGAACAGTAAACAGAAAGACATAAGCTATGTTTCCATCCAAAGGTGTGATTTAAATTTATGTGCACAGCAGGTATATCACATAAAAGACATGCGAAGAGATCAAAATCGTGACTTCCTGATTAACTGGTGTCAAATATCAACAGTAAAAACAAAATTTGCTACGGTTGAGTCAATCTTTACTTTATTTAATGAATAATTAACAATTAAGAAGACAACATGCAATGAACGCGTGGTGAAAACGTTGAAGGCATGAGACGCGAATTAGGTAATAATAATATAACACTAATACTGAATTGGTTAAGGCATTTTAAAATGACCAAAACAGCATTTCAGATGTTTTACAGTGTGCTCAGCCTGCTGGTTTGTCCATTCATACACATTTTTATCATCACATGATCTCTTATAACAGATGTTTGCATCGTAGTTGATGCGCATCTTATCAAATAAAAAGCATTTTCAAAATTTATGCGCATCTTGTCGTTTTCATTAATCGTTTTTTTATGCACATATCTAAAATGCGCATAAAAATAGGTGGATGGAAACATAGCTATAGTTGTTTGGAACCACTTGAGGGCGAGTAAAAAGTGGGTAAATTTTCTTTTTAGAGTGAACTATCCCTTTAATGTTCCATTTTGTTGACCTTTTTCCTGCTTTAGATAAATGTTGACACACAGATTTATTTAATTTTTTTAAATATTCATCATTCCTCCCTGTAATGCCGAAAGCAGGGCACAGTTCACATGATTGATGATAGGAAGGTGCTGATTCCTCCTCATTGTACACACGTTAAGAGTGAAGAATATATGACTCAGAGAATCACGTCCATCAACAGAATGCAAAGCACTGGAGAAGCATATAGAATGAATTAAGAGAATCACCTTAGTCTATATTTCATAGTTGTGTGAGGCGGAGGTCGAGATTCCTGACAGGAGTGGATGTCTTTCACGGCGTTAGAGGAGATGCAGCTGGTTTTGATATGAAGGGAATTCCTCAGAATTCCTCATAACCTAACAGATGTTTAGTAGTATGATCAGTAAGTAAGGTCACTATGATCCTCATGTCTGATATAGGAAGGAACAAATCAGGAGTTCCTACTTAGAATAAATAATTAATTATTCACTCACTCCCTCACTTTCTTTTGGCTTTTTCCCTTCATCATGTGTAGATAATTGTTTAGATAATAATCTTAATTAGCATTACTTTATAAATATTAATATTATTGAATAAATATTAATTAATATTTAAAAAATAAAAAAGTAACATTAATAAAATGTTGTCAAATAAAACAAATAAATACACAATTATACAAAAATATATATTGTTTTTATATTATATTATATTGTTACATAACTTACATTACATTATTTATTATATTACACCATAATAATATAATATAATATAATATAATATAATATAATATAATATAATATAATATAATATAATATAATATAATAACAGCATTTTAATAATATTGCTGATATTGGAATAAATAATATTTTAAAAAAAAATATCCTAATCCAATAAAAAAAAATTATAGAAAAATAAACAATTCCTCAAATACATTGTAATTGTATGAATAATAATCTTAAATACTATTTAAGTAAAATATTAAGATGGTTAGATAGTTATAAAAGTTGATAAACTATTTAAATAATATAAAAAAATTATAAAATTTACACTTGTATAAATACATTTAATAAATTCAAATAGTTATAACTAACTTAATTTAATCGATGGAGTCTCTAAAATGCTCTAAAATTAAAACGTCTCTTTGATACACATCACAACTCAAACAATTATGTAAATCAAGCTGATAGTATCAATGAAAAATAAAGAAGTGCTTAATTTCAGCTGGGAAAACCACTGCATTTGACCTCGTTTATGCAGTCATGTAGGTTTTTAAGTCCTGCATTCCAGGGTCAGAGGTGACCATGTTTGAGCAAAAGATAAATCCCGTGGGCCCAGAGCCCAGAGACAGAACCAAGAGGCGACTTTCACAGCTTCATTTATCTGCGAGCAAACACCAAAGCCTGCATTATCATTCCAGACGAGCCCCGAGCCATGAATCACACACAACAGCAGGTTCCCAAAACTACAGTCAACTGTGTCCACTTCCCTTACTCCAAGTGTTGTCACTATACTGGAATTAATCCTTTACTGTAATTTACGATAATTCATGATAGACTGAAAAAAAATTATTCATTAGATTTACTAATATTTTAAGGTAAGTGTTGTAAGCAATTTATATGGGCTAAATTTAAATAAACAAAGTATATTTAGTAATGTTCAACTTAATTTGTTTGTTTAAATTCAGCCCATATAAATTGTTTGCAACCACTCACCTTAAAATTGATTAAATCCAATTAATAATTTTTTTTCAGTGTAATGTTCAATAAAGATTTTTTTTAATGCTAATCTGGTCCAATTTTTGCTCTACCTGGCAAAAATGTCACTGGGGCAGCTAAAAGACTGTGTAAGTTAAATATAAAATTGTAAAATACAACAAATATCTGTTGCTTTTTTAGTTGTGAGAGCATTATGCCATGTGACTTTCTAATCAATTTCACAACACTAATACTTGAGAAGAAACTACTAGTCTATATTAAAAAGTTATAGAAGTAAGTAATATAAAATAAGCAGATATAAGCAAATTCCAAATTCCAACCAAAAGCAGAAGTAAATAACAGATGGATCAACAGTACAAATATATAGAAGAAAACAGTGATTTACGGCCTTCATGTAGTTTTGTCTTTAGTAACTGATTCACACTAATGACTTCTTTACTTTTACTTTAGACCTAACTGGCTGGGTATTGTGATTTAAAGACAACTTTTTTGATGAAATATGACAAATATATTTAATTATCAAACACTAGTCAACATTTGAAATAGATAAAAACCTTTAATGCCCTTTTTTCTCTTATAAAAAGTGCCCTTTAAAAATGAACTAAAGTGTCCCCTGGTCTTCAGTTTGCGCCCGTCAACCAGTCCGTAAAACATTAGGTCCTCAATAGGCCAATAAAACAATAGTTTTTTTTTATTATTTGATATAATTCTGATTGATTGAATATATCGTTTCAGCATCGATATAGCAATGTGTTCATCCGCAATAGTCATGACATTGCAATAAGCATGGGACGATAACCATTTTCAAGGTATACTGCGGTTGGAAAAGTCAAGGTTTTAAAACCGCCTAAATTTTCTGCAATACCGTTCCTAGGGTATGTGTACAATTTGTTATTTAAATTTTTTTCGTTTGTTTTTTAGGACAGCTGTATCTCCAGCAGAAAAGATCACCAAAGGTGCCTTTTAAATTGTAAAAAAAAAAATCTGTGCTTTTAAAACAAATAAAAACAGCAGAAGTCAATCATTCATTTAGCCTGACATGTTTACTGCTCCAAAATATTTTAAATGTTTCTCAAAATAAAATATATTGTGTTCTATGGGAAAAAAAGTTGTTGTTTTTTACCTAGACATTTATAAATAATCTTTTTAGAGCAGTAATCACAATATCACGAAACAGTAAAACCGTGATATTTTTATCCAAGGTTATCAAACTGTCAGAATCTACCGGCCCATGCCTACATTGCAGTGAAATTGTATTTTTTGCATTTACATATAAAAACAATAAAGCATGCTGTTTATTTTACTTTTATCTTTGTTTTATTGTTCATGCTTGTAGTTTGTTTATTACATTTTATGCATGATTCACTACCCTACAGAATTATCTCAATCAACCTAAATTAATACATTCGGTAACATTTTAAGGACCAATTCTTATTATTACCTAGTAGCTATAGGATATTGATATATCTATGATCTTATTCTACATCTCTTATCCTGACCTACCCAATACCAAAATACTAACAACAATAACTATTAATAAGGAACTAATTAGGGATTTATTGAAGCAAAAATTATAATGGTTTGCTAGTAGCAGAAATTGAACTTTAAAATGAAGTCATTAAAATTCTTTCCAAATAGTGCTATTCAATTTGTAAAGATACAGTATATCGCAATATATAATCGCAGAAAAACTAAATATCGCAATTTCAGATTTTTCCAACATCGTGCAGCCCTAAATTAAAGTGGATGAAATGTTGTGCAAAGCAAGAACAACGATCTAAGAAACAATCATACAAAGATCTCTAAAACTAGACAATCTACATCAAACAACCGCTCAGAACGTCATTTTACTCCTGAATGCATCAGCCATTTAAGCTAAGCCAGTCTCTTTCATGCACACACACACACACACATTCAGAAACTCTTCACCTTGGATGCTGTTTGCCTTTGATGAAACTCTCATCATGCCATCAGACACCAGCAGCAGCAGCAGAATCAGTGTCTCGCAGAGCTTTAGTTTTAATGAGCAAACAAGCTACAGCAGGAAGAGGCTTTACATCAGAGCTTTCTCTTCATAATGCTGATTTCTCTTTGTATGCCAAGTGGAAAAACAATCAGGTTTACTACAGCAAACTAAAACAGTAACATCCACAGAGGAATATGAGGGAAAACACTTTTACAATAACTGCTTTTAATATTAATAACAAATTATATGGGAAGTCAATAAATCCTTTTAATTCCAGATCGATCGGTAGCTAAATAAATGTAAAATGAAATCTAAAATTGCATTAACTACTCTTAGCATATTTCTTGCTGCATACGGTCTTCCGCATATAAAAATACCATAGATATATAGATATCGCATACGGACCTTGAGTATGCATCAATAGTGCCGCCACATTTGAACAGTGCTCCCAGGAAAATTTCATTCAGCTGCACTAGACAGGACTAAAGCCAAACTGAAAATGCTAGACTTTAACGCTGTGTACAGGTGTAGTAATGAGCAAACAAAGAAAACAAAACAAAGGCATAGGTAAATTCAGAGGTAAGATTTTACTATTTTAAGTTCTTGTATGTTACAAACTTTTGGCGATAATACAGTCACTTACTTCATTGACCATAAAGCAAATTAGCACCAAATTGCGCTAAATACTAGGCTTATGCAAGTTTTGTTGAATAAAATCGGCAAACAATGTAAATAAAATATGACAACAAGACGCTGCGGTGCCAGAAACTTCTATTATTGTTGGCTAAGTGAAGTAATGGCTAGTTTTTGAAGTAACTTATAAAGGTGCCTGTTAACTAGGACCAAAAAGAATCTGCGCAAATTTGTTGCTATTTCTGCAGAGAATTTTGTTAAAAATCTGCGGATTTATGCAGAATTGTTTTGGGAGTATCATAACTAAAGAATTTATATATGAAGTAAAAAATAATACCATTTTAAACTTTCATTTAATGTTAACAGTGCAAATCCAATTAGATCCATTTTATTTGGTAAACAAAGCGAGTCTCTTATATAATATCTCTACTAAAAGACAGAAAATATTACTTTAAAAACTGTTTTGTGAATAAATAATATAAACATTTTCATGTTAGTCAATATATAAAATGAAATTAATTTAAAAACAGAATAAATATAAATGTACACATTTTTTCAAGTAAATAAACAATCAATGATGGGCTAAAAATGTGCAGAAATCTGCGGAAATCTGTGGAATTCTGTGCACGCAGATTCTGTGTGGGCCTACTGATAACAAAACATTGCCTGAGCCTATGTGCATACTGTCCACCCTAAATTATTGAATATTACCACTGTTATACACCAATTAGATCAGATAGGTGAATGTGCACATTAAGATGCATAAATATCGATGGTTTACACAAGTCGATCATGACTGAGATTTATTCGCATATTTCAGGACACGGATTAGATCAAATTTAACAGAGAGGGAGGATAATACATTTTCATGCACACAAACACATGCTCTTTGTTAGCAGTGCCCGTGCGGTCACTTATTTATTGATGTAGAAGTGATATACAATTAAAAAAAAATATTTGTATACTAACCACCGGGAAAACTCACGATCGTAGATATATAAATCCATGGCTTTGGATGACCAGTGCTTCACTACACCTTGGCCCCACATTCATTTCAAAGGAGCGCTACCCTGTACTAAAATGGCAGCTCTATTGACGTATTCCTTCCAATAGACAACAACAGGGTATGTGACATCTAAGTGTAAATATCTGTGTAAAACTACCATGATAATAAAAAATACAAACAAAAATAACAGAATCATTATTCTGCTATAAAGGCCAAATACTATTCCTGCTGTCCAGATCAGAACAGATCTGCAACCCAATTTTAGTTTGAAAAACACTGATAAAAAAGTTGAACATCAGACAGGTTCTTTTGGTAAACACGCAGCAAAAATAAACTGACAACAATGAAAAAAACAGCAGTTAAAAAAGGTTTACTGCATCGTGGATGGGTTTTCACGAGCTCTGTGATGCACTTTGGTAGTGGCATATTTCAATTACGGCTGGAATGTGTTCACCATGCTAGTAATTCATTCAGAGAATTAATAAAGCAGGTTGAAATGTGGTGTGTTGAGAAATTAACACAATCTAGAATATTTGTGCAGTTTGTGCCTTACAGTAAATCTCAGTCTTAAATCTCTCAAACCTTTGTTTTTATCTGCATTAAGGTTTATTCTGCACTTCGATTAAGTCGTTTCATGTTTGTTATGGCAGCATTTTATAAAATAAGGGTTGTATAAAGGATCTCTTAAGCGCATAGGTCTTAAACTCAATTCCTGGGCCGCAGCTCTGCACAGTTTTGCTCCAACCCTATTCAAACACACCCAATCTAACTAAACAAGGTGTTTAAGGGTAGTGTTGACCACCTTGATGAGTTGGATCAGGTGTATTTGATTAGGGTTGGAGCAAAACTGTGCAGAGCTGCGGCCTCCAGGAACTGAGGTTGAGACCTATGATTAGTGTGACTTTGACAGACTGAACATGAAATTTACGCTAAAGAAAGCCATGTGATAAAGAAGACGGAGCCTCAAAAACACTCCCACCTATTACATCATCATCATAAAGGTGTATAAAGAGAGCTAGGGTTTTGGTCTGAATGGACCTGAACGACCACACAGAATCAGAAGCTCCACCTTCCATAGGCCGATTGTGGCTTCACCAAAGAAAACAAAAAAGTCCAGCCGATGTTAGACTGAAAACTTAAGAGCAACCACTTCAACAATTCATGTGCTTCTCTTGTGATGTCTGAAGAGTATGATGTTACGTTCCCACTTAAATCTAGATGCAAAACACAGCGATAACGAACAAATGAAGGGAGAGGGGAGACGACATGTCTCACTTGAGCTGCTTCAGTCCCAGATACCAGGGGCTTCTGACTTCTAGTTGTTTCGTGTTTATAATGTGAACTAAGTTGCTTGTATGAGTAAGTTGTGGGCTGTCTTTTATTTTAAAACCTTTTTCTCCTGTTTTGGTGGGTAGGCAGGGAGAAAGAGAAGTAATATGTATTTTCTTTCTTTTGAGAATGTTTATTTAGTTAGAGAAGTTAGTTTGTCTTAAATTAGCTATTGGTTGTTTTCTTTGTTATTTTGGCCCCTAATCCTGAGGTATTATTTTTGTTTTGTATCGTTTCTTTAAAATTTAGAATATATTATTTCATTTGATCACACAATAAATCAATTGTTGCCTGATGGTCATCAGAATATTAAGAAGGTGTTAACTGTTGATTCTGGGTCTGGAAGCGGTACTCTCCCCTCTTCATTCATGTGTTCGTTCCTAGCTGTGTTTTGCCTCTAGATTTAAGTGGGAACTTAACAATGAAAAAACTATATACATCAAACTATTTTAACACACGTTTTCAGAATCATAATGATCTTAATTTTTTTCAAGTGTGCCCAAAACATACGAGGAAAAACCTGTGGTTTTCAGGAGCTCAGAGTACATGCATACATACATACATTCAGTACATACATATCACAAGAGTGTAATGTAATGTGTAATTATATGGCACATTTATTGTGTATGGCCATAAACCCAAAGCAATACAGAATACAGAAGACAGAATGACATTTAAATAAGTGAAAAATCAAGTAAACAATACAAATTCTGAAGGTGTTTAGAGATCTGACTTATGCATACTTGTTAAACTGTACATTTTCCTACATTGACACAGGACCGCCCTGAAGCACTAAAGGCCCATTCCCCCATCACCACACACAAGCTTTTTTTTTTGAGGAAGCAGGCCTCAGTGGGGCCAAACAGGTTGGAGGTGTGGCGGCTTTTTGCACAGACTCTTTTGTTTACCAACAAGGCCCGTGTGGGAGAGCCTGGCCTCTTTTGAGGAGAAAGATGAATAGGTTTGTTAGTATGTTAAAAGCTGGAAACAACAAGAGTTGCTTTACTAAAACATCCTTCCAGAGCAGGTCTGCTTTGAGAAAGAGGCCAAGCTATGGGCTGGAAACCAGAGCAGCTTAATTGAGAGCTCAAACAGAGAGGAAGAAGCTGAAGGCAAAATTATTAGCCATCCTGTGAAATGCTCATTCTTTTTTAAATATATCCCAAGCGCTGTTTAATAGAGAGAGATTTAGTTTTTAACACATTTTTAAAGAGAATATTTTAATAATTACGTTCTAATGACTAATTTATTGGTCTTTGCCATGATGACTGTACATAGTATTTTACAAGGTATTTTGCAAGATACTGGTATTAAACTTAATGTGCAATTTAAATGGTTAATTAGGTTATTTAGGAAATAGTGGTTTGTTCTGTACCCAATATGTACATACTATACAACATGCTTTACGTGCATCATTTTACACCAATGATAGTCAAACTTGTTAATTGTAGCACCCATAAACATTAAGTATAAATTTATTTATATTTATATAAATTTTTATTTATTTTATATTATATGTAAATTTGTATTTTAAATCATTTTAATGAATAAAAATATTAGGAGTGGCAAGAGGCGAGGCAGTGGCACTAGGTAGTGCTGTCGTCTCATAGCAAGAAGGTTGCTGGGTCGCTGGTTCAAACCTCGGCTTAGTTGGCGTTTCTGTGTGGAGTTTGCATGTTCTCCCTGCCTTCGCGTGGGTTTACTCCGGGTGCTCCGGTTTCCCCCACAGTCCAAAGACATGTGGTACAGGTGAATTGGGTAGGCTAAATTGTCCGTAGTGTATGAGTGTGTGAATGTGTGTGTGGATGTTCCCAGAGATGGGTTGCGGCTGGAAGGGCATCTGCTGCGTAAAAACTAAGTTGGCGGTTCATTCCACGGTGGTGACCCCGGATTAATAAAGGGACTAAGCCGGCAAGAAAATGAATGAATGAGGAGGGGCAAGACTAATCTACTAAACACATTGCTAATGCTATTAGTATATATATATATATATATATATATATATATATATATATATATATATATATATATATATATATATATATATATATATATATATATATATATATATATATATTATACATACACACACACATACATACATACATACATACTTTTACGCTGCTGTATTTTATAATAAAAAAAGAAAAGAAAACAATGAGGCATTTACTTTTCAGAGGCATTTACTTTTAAAAATGAAGATTCTTTATTGCCATCAGTGGTTCTACGAAAAAGGCTTAACATTTACAGAAACGTTGCAATAACATTAGGGTTTTAATTTATATTTCATAGGGGAAAATTGATTGTTTTAGAAAACAAAATGTATACAAAATGCATTTGTCTACAGAAAGGAGAAGAAATACCAGTAACTTTCATGCTATATTTATAGTTTGCGTTATATGTATACAAATGAAAAATTTTATTTAACTTAAAAAAAAACAGATTAAGTAGGTCTTTCAGAAAATGTTTTTTAACCTTTTTCAAACCATTTTGCATATATTCTGAGGTAATGTCAAAGATTTTCACAATGCAGTCATTTTTAAGATATATGTGGATAATATTTTAATTATTATTCTTATTTTTCCTTATGAAAATTGGATTCTAAGCTATTCTGGCAATTTGATTTATTTAAAGAAAAAACAATGTTTTTAAACTACTACATAAGTTTAGAGGTTTGAG